>NW_011333524.1:0-25694 GCF_000735185.1 Notothenia coriiceps
GGCTAGAAGCATGCAAAAACAAAAAGTTGCATACAATGATGCTTTACGGTTGCTGCTGAGGGTACCAAGATGGCAGAGTGCGAGCCAGCTGTTTGTTAACTTGGGGGTACCTACCTTTCAAGCCCTTTTAAGAAATGTAATGTACAAATTCATGTGTCGCCTAGAAGAATCTGACAATCATTTTATCTCGATTTTAATTAACCCTGGGAAGAGTTCTACTCGGTTCTCTTCCATGATTTGGAGACATTGGCGCAACAGCCTCCACAGACAGTGAGCATATATGTGTGGCGAGCTGTCATTGGACTGATTTTATGTTTTTTATCTGTTTGTTTTTTTGTTTAGCTTTTTAATCTTATTTATTGATGTGTATCTTGTCTTTTTGTATGTGATATGGACCTTGAGTCTGAAATAAAGATTGAATTGAATTTACAAGATATTTGATCGTTTGTAAAAATATTTTTAAATATTGTTTTTATCTTCTAAGTTGTATATTTATTTTAAGGACTTATTAGTTCAACCTGATGAGAAATCAAAATGAATTTCCTCCAGATATATTAAAAAAAAAAGATCGCATTTAATTGATCTGCTTATTTTAATATGTTAAAAGCTTGGTTTACAATCTAACAGCACTTGGTGACATTAAGGGCTCTTCACTTGAGTTCTTCCCTTGCTCACCATTATGCAACATCACATCACTAGGGGGCACTTCAATCCCACTTGTTCTCCTCACCAGCTAAATAAAGTAGCAAACAGCAGAACAGATCAGAGGACTATTTTGAGGAGAATTTTTGTTTTGTGTTACCTTTCCTGACGATTTGATTCCTTTGGCTAGAGAGGCATAGACGATTAACCAGGCGAGCATCAGACAGCCTGCCAGAGGCCAGCGGATATCTCCTGGAAACTCAATTCCTTTGGAGATGTGCAACACGTTGTACCTGCAGGCGGGATTCAAACAGCAAAACTCAACCTGAAAACACACCTCATAAACTCAAACAAAATGCAATAATACACAATTCAAATATGTATTAGCAAATAACTAACTTACTTTTTAAATATTCAATTCATATATGTATTGTTCCACAAATCTTTCAAATATGTTCTTTAACTGTTTCCAACAGCAATCAAAGTTATTTGAGAATTTGTATAATTATTTGACTTCATTGTTTGTAGAAGTTTCCCATTATTCTGTCTCGTTTCACACATTCATTAAATGCTACGGAAAAAATGTTTATTTGTTTTTTGTATATGTTTTTGAGTTGTAGATATACAACTTTTGATTTATAACTGAAAATTGTTGTAATACTTTTATTTAAAAGATTACTATTATTATTTTTGCAGGACATTTTCAGGTGAAACTGGTGTAAAACCTTTTTCTTCGTGTTAAATGAGTTCCTTAATATGTCCTTGTTTAGACACAAACATGTTAACACATTATTCTGTGAAACTCCTTTAAAAGCGCATATGGCAGACTTTAAGGAGTTAAACATTACTCTCTATTATCATGATCAAGCTTGGTGTTTTTTTAAAGACTCTAGCAAGCCGAGCACATTCAAGACAAACATATCTGATTGATCTTTCATCTGTGGAAAATAGTAAGAAAATTAAAACTTCAAACTAAAACACAGCCGTCATTTATGTTGCTATGAGTTGTAATGCTACTTTTATTGGCTGTTTATGCCAGACTCACTTGAAGTACTCCTCGCTGGGGCTGACGTAGGTGTGGTTGCCGTCCACCGTCATGTTCAGCAGTTTGCTCAGGTTTCCCATAGTGTTTGCGGACAGACAGAAAGAGGAGTTCTTGATGGAGGTGAAGTTTCTGTCCCGCAGGATGCACGAGTCTGTTCCAATCAGAAACTACACACGTCAACTGGGAGAGACTGGCAGAGTGCTGCAGTGGGAAAGAGCTCACTGTCCCTCAGGCTCACCCACTGAGGTTAGTGGGAGCGGACACATGGGGGGCTGACAGGAGACAGCAGTGTGGATCCTCAGTGAGAGGACTTAGTTGGATGTTTTGTTATTTTTGTTATTTAGCCAGATGTGAAAATAAAAATTATTACACTGAACTATCTATAATCAATGCCTCATTTATGATACTCCAGGAGTCCAGTCAAAATTGCTTTTAATTTGACTGCAAAATATTGTCATGCAGACAAAGTGTGATGACACTTGTTTAAGTCCTGCTTTTAATGCATTGTAATGCAGAAAACATGCCAGTGCTTTGCATTCAGATATTTTTTTTTCCTAAGATAGAAAATGGCTAAAACACTGCATATAATATGTTACAAAACAATGGCTCAAGCACTCATGCGCATAAAAAGAGTGTTTCCTGTTCCTAGGAAAGAACAAATATATCATACCACTGAACCTAATGCAACAGCACTGCAGAACATGCACAACAAAATCAACCTCAATAAACGTCTGTTTGACCGAAATATTTGGAAAAAGCACAGTTAAAATGGTATGTGTATTGTTTTGCATGCCTATTGTATCAGATTGTAAAGATGTAATTGAGTCCACTGCACTCCATGTACACGTATGATTTGAACGTATTCATTGCCTAAATTACAGGTTTTATATAACCTTCAATAACCATAGTGGTTGACTGATTTTATCACTGCTAATATGTATCCTTTATCTATAATGTCCATCCTTATTGAGGTCCAGAGCCTAGTGTTACAGGCCTGCAGTTCACGCAGCAGCCAGCAGGGGTCAGTCTCGGGCACACCGCAGCACTGCAGCAGCCTGTACAGTAAATGTGTCAACCGAGCAGTTTTTTTGCTGAATTCACACAATTGCTAAAGGCGAATATTAAACAAAATTAACGGAATTTCGATATTTATTCGAACCACGTCGACATAAATTACCTCCAAGGCCCTCCCCACACATTTTCTGTAGAGAAACCACCATTTCATAAACAGTTTCATTTAAAAATTAACCAAAGCCATAACATATCTGACATTATCACACAAAAGAAGAATCACAACTATTTCAAATGTTTTTTTCTAAGTAGAAAATGTCACATCGAGGCCTGGCCTTACATATAGTTTGCCTGTATCATAGCAAATGTATGGATTTTAAGTATTTTGGGGAGTGAAAACACCGCAGAGATCACAGGTCAGGATTCATTATACTGCAGGACACCTAAGAGGGAGTCGTGACGCATTGCGCATTGTGGAGAGAGGTACTTTTGGTGTGTGTGTGTGTGTGTGTGTGTGTGTGTGTGTGTGTGTGTGTGTGCGTGCGTGCGTGTGTGTGTGCGTGCGTGTGCGTGTGTGTGCGTGTGTGTGCGTGTCTTACCTAGCAGCAGCATGTCTTTGTCCTTACATTCCGCCGTGTTCCACTCATTCCTACAGTTAGCCCATGGCAGTGAGCCCTTCAACGAAGCGAACAGGTAGTACAGTGTCCAGCACATAATAATATTATAGTATATGGCTATCAAGACAGATATTATCAACATGGCAATCCCGCAACCTAAAATAAATAAATGAGACGAAATATATAAATTACTCTTGAGAAAAAGTAGATGAACTCTTGTTTATAAATTAGTTTTTTATTTTTGAATTGGCTCTTGGTTGGTTAGTTGTTGCAGTGTACCTTGCAGAGCTGGGATGCATTTCCACACTGACACGGGCCCCTGGCTGGCAAACTGGCCCAGGGCCACCTCCATCAAAAAGATGGGGACGCCGGCAATGCCCAACATTGTCAGGTAGGGGATCAAAAAAGCTCCTGCAAGGAAAGGAAGCAGCAGGATGTACAGAGCGCAGTTTAAAAGACAGAAAAGCCCGAAAACTAACACTAAACCGTTATTCGAATTGAATGTAAGTAAAGGATCTCATCAGCTGTTATTCAAACCACACACAGTTTGTGCCATTACCTTGATTGATAAATTAAAAAAACCATAAATGATCTATAAACGATTTCAAGCAGAGCTGAACAAGTCATTGATTGTTATATCAAATGTAGTGGATAGTAATTGATAATAATGGTATTTATAATATCATTAACTGTGTCTTCGTTCACAGCAGTCTTATACAAATTAGTAAGACTTAATTAAATGCATTTTTCTTAACATCATCTTTATTTATTTAATTATTTTCGTTGTTCTCATTCAAATAGTTGCTATCCAAAATCTCTCCTGTATTTTCCGGCTGGTCTAAGGGCTACCAAAGAAACATCTCAAAAGGAACAATAGAAATACATTAAAACCCTGATTTCTGATGGGAAATAACTCTCTGCATTTTCGACCAGATTTTTTGTTTGTGTCTTACCTCCACCATTTTGGAAGGCAAGATAAGGAAACCGCCACACGTTCCCAAGACCCACAGCATAGCCCACCATAGACAGAATAAAATCCAGTTTATTGGTCCAGTTTCCTCTGGCCTTATTCTCATCTCCCTCTTCGTCCTCCTCATCAGCCTAAGAGGGAAAAACATTCAATTATTCTCCAAAATAAAACCCACCCTCTCCAAGTTAAACCATAACTGTATATGAATACTATAAATAAAGACCTGGGTCTGAAAGATGGAATTTTATCATGAAAATATATGGACGTTAGTTCTTTTAAGTCAAAAAGCACCAACAAAATGCACATCTCTTTTTAAAGAACAAATAGGCTACAATTTTATTTAACTATCATAAAGAAACCTTGAAATATTTTCCCCATTTAAAAATACAAACGAATCAATACAAATATTTTAGAGTTCAGCTTGGTACACTTGATCTGAATTTCCCTATAAAGGTTTATCTTATCTTATGATTTCCTCACTAAAATTCAATTTTTTCCATTATGTTGATTTCATTAACAGATGCAGTGGACAATCAGATATCAGCACAAACTTTCCAATGACAACCCTTTATAAAACTCGTCTTTAACTGCACTTATGGGCCCGATATTGCAACCAAACCGCTTGAAAGCACCTCCTAAATCTAAGATTTTAATATTAAAAAAGCTGCTAAGGGTCCACAAATATAAAGCAAATGGGCTACTAAAAATTCATAAATACAATTGTATGGCAGGATATGAGCTGAATACAAGAAACTGCATGAATATTCAGATAATAAACAACGCCATGCATGGGAATGTGTGTATTTGTGTGTGTGTAGGTGTACTGTAAGTGTGCGTGGGGTGGGGGGTGCCCTCCACGGGACTGAAACAATCCGCAGTCTCATGTAATACATTGCTGTCTATCAGCCGGATAACACCTGGGCTTTTGGGCCATACCAAGTGTGTCTGCTGGGAGCGGGGAACACCGAAAATACCACGAGAGTATAATTGAATTCCATTTATCGTGCTACCATTGTTACTGTCTGAAGAAAAATCAAGCAGAACAAATCATTGGAAATCGCTCTGTACGAAAAACAAATAGTCTCGTTAAGGACTAATGTTCCATCTGCACTGATGCTGATCAGATCATCCATCACACTGATTCATAAATAAGACGCCGTTTTGTTCCCGGATATTTAGCTGACATAAGCAGGTTTGAAAGTTTTGATCAGATTGGTGCAGAGGGATCCGGACTTGACGCTGCGCAGAGCAGGGACCCCAAAGAGCTCAGAATCCCCCCAAAGAGCTACAGTCCTTTACATGCAATAATCCAGCGTTTACACATGTTCCATTCAAAGCCCCTATAAACCAGCAGCATGCACCTCTGCCATGTGGCTTTGTGGAAGTGTTAATACAGCCTGGATTACAACATGGACAAATACTTTCTACTATAGCATTTGTAAAAAGCATTTGTTTTATATTCCAAAAATGAACGATCTATATAGCCTATACTCCTATCTTAATGAGTGCTTAATTTTTAGGCTATGATCTGATCGCCATGACAAAAGGGGTCTCATAATGTCTTAGTAACCGGGGGTTACACATCCACTGTTTAATTCATTCACCACTTTTTAAGCACATCTGAGACAAAACCATGAACCAGCCTGCACATTTTTAAGGGACATTCATATCATCTCAGCATTACACACTCCGGATCTTTCACTCCACCACACATCAGCAGCCCTGCTCTACAAAAGCTCTGCATGGCGGTGGGAGCTCCCAGGGGTGTGCACCTCTACCGTTGGAAACAGCTGGTTAGATCCACTCAGAGACACACGGAAACATCCACACCGCTCTCAGACCAGCCGCTCTCCGTTAAGGAAATGCTTCATTTACCTGACTTACCCCCGCCACAGTGCCGGGCTGAACAGACGTGTTCCCATCTGTTCCCAGGATGATGGTGGTTTGGCTCATAGCCGTCCAGTTGCCCGCGGTGTTGTTCTGCTCTGCTGCCCGGAGTGGGTCGCCGTACAGGGCGGCCCCCTCTCGGGCCGAACCTGCGGATTCTTTCCTGAAGGCCGAGTTCACGACCACGGATCCAGGGGCCGCCGGAGCGGTGTTTTTAAACGTCCCATACGCTTTATTGCTGTCCAGTTCTCCCTGTTTATTTTCCGTGGAAGAAAAAGTTTTGCTCTCGTTGCAGGGAGCAGGCGGCTGAGGCGCCGGGTGGTGGTGAGGGGAAGCCGGCGGGCAGGCGGCCGTGTTGTCTGGTTTGCTTGCTGTAAGTCCCGCAGCTCCGTCGGGCTGCTGCGCCGGGATGTAGCCGGTGGGAGCGCTGGCCGGCTGTTTGGCCATTTCTCTCTGGTCAGAGAAATCCTGGAACATGGGAGTAACAGATCAGCAAAACAAAAGGCAGAAAAACGACCGAAAGCATGAAGCCGTGGTGAAGCTGCTGCTTTGGACCTAACAATACTCAATTCTCTTTCTGCAACATTTTTCTGCAGCATGTTCTGGCTGCTCTATAGTTTCAGCTCAAAGTACCCGGTGTGTGTGTGTGTGTGTGTGTGTGTGTGTGTGTGTGTGTGTGTGTGTGTGTGTATGTGTGTGCGTGTGTGTATGTGTATGTGTGTGTGTGTGTGTATGTGTGTGCGTGTGTGTATGTGTGTGTGTGTGTGTGTGTGTGTGTGTGTGTGTGTGTGTGTGTGTGTGTGTGTGTGTGTGTGTGTATATATATATATGTGTGTGTGTGTGTGTTGGTGGGAGGGGGTTTGCTCGGCTTCTCCAGTTCTCGCTTTCTGCAAGATTCTTTAATTTTACGCCCCATTTCCCCCTCATGTCATTCAGCCACACACAATCCACTGATTTTATGGGCAATAGACAAGCTGCTGCAGGTCTCTTGGTATAGCTCCACTCTCCCCGGCAGGCATGCAAGATCACCGGCGTTACAGCAGTGAGCGGACCCGAGGCGGGGAATTACAAATGACTCCCTGAAATGCTGCTTTGAGGGATAGCAACCAGAAAATCTTCAGTTTTGAAAAAGAAAAAAAATCAACTTTGTCATTGATTAATGCTCAGAAGTGTTTTAAATTAGTGAGAAAACAAAGAACTGCAACTGGTTCGCTTATCGGTTATATTTAAAAAGAAAACAAGTACAATCAAAAATAGAAAAGTGGTATGATAAACAAACATACAGTTTTCTCGCGTCAGAACTTTAAAAAAGCCACACAATGGGCCTCTACAAGTTAGAAAAAACGGAATAGTAGGTGACAGAAAGAGAGAAAAAAGTTTTTAAATGTGGAGTTGCCGCAGCTGAAAATCAGCACCATGGAGAGTGTCGGAACAGCAACGTGCCAAACTGCATTGAAAAAGTGTCAATCAACAAGAACAAATCCCAGAACAAGTTAATTACACAGATAAAACAGCAGATAAAAGTAAAAAAAGTGTTTTCGAACACTTACCATATTTGGGTGTCTGCTGGCAGGCTGATGTCAGTTGTAAGAGAGGACTGGAAGCGGACTGCCTGTACCCGCGCAAAGCAGCGAGTGCAAAAGCTCTTCTATAGCTCCGTGGGAAAGAGTGGAGTTTGCGTCAGTGCAGAGCAAGGTGCCCTTCGCGTGACATTTTCTTGATAATAGGAGTTTGATAAATCATTGGCCTTGATTCGGATTTTTAAAGGAGCCAATACGATGAGGGGCGCGTGAGTCAGTGTGTGCGTGAATTGTGTGCGTTCTTGTTACGCACGGGCACGGCATGAACGCTGGACGGACTCTTTCTTTAATACACTTGTTTCTGGGGATGTGTTACACACACACACACACACACACACACACACACACACACACACACACACACACACACACACACACACACACACACACACACACGCACACACGCACACACACAGACACACTCGTTTGGGATAAAGATTTCCAGGTTTAGGATTTTATTGGAGAGGATCTAATGCAGCAGAGAGCACGTGTCTAAATAATACTGTGCTGAGTCTTGATTCTCTGGTAAAGTTACCATTACAGTAGCCACATACTGAAAGGGTCATTTGCACAAGATTCTTGATTTTATAGAAACACGTTGTGATATCCCGCCATAAACATTTAGGCCCGACAATGCAGAAGCTACACAAGCTACACAATAAATGGGGGTATTAGTTGTAGAGGTTTATAATAGTTGGACAGTTAGCTGGACGAGGATGGTATTCGTACACATATTATCATACATAGAGATACATTAACATGTAAGGTGTAATAAAATACACGGTCTAACACTATGGGCTATAAATGGTCTGAACTATAAATAGTTTTTCCACTTGGCAGGTTTTACGCACGAGAGGTTCTATACGTTCCTTCGTGCGTCAGCAATAGCAGCATTGATCAAGTTAAAAAAAAAAGTGGGCGAGGTCTTTATAAAGCTACTCATTTGTTAAAGTCTTACGCAAGAAGGAGGCCTCTTTTTTTCTTAAATCACGTGTGTCAGGAGGAACCAGAGCCAACCATAGAGCTTGGACTGTAAGCAGTAACAGCAGAGGAAAAAAAGTGCCATGGAGATTCTAAAACGCTGCATTGCGCATACCATCCTCCAAGCCTGCCTTTAAACGCCCAATGTATATGCAAGTCCTGTGTTTGGGAATGTATAGGCCTTTCAACAACAACAAAAAGGCACAAGCGTACTCGTTTGTATCATCAAAGTTGTATAAGTGTTCATTATAAACAGTTCAGGCCTCCTTGCAGAACAAAATAATAAAAAAAACACACAGAGCCGATACAAGGGAGGGAAACTTGTTTCGTGTTTAAATAGGACACTTTATTGCAACAAATTATTTGTGCTGAATAAAGCAGAAATATCTCCTCCCCTGTGATTGGCTGAGTCACACTGGTTGGTTGGACCTGACAGTCCAATTATAAACGTGTTAACGAAAAAAACGAGGTAGTTGCTTAGCAACCACGATGTTTAGTTAGCTGTTTTTACAAGCGATATGCAGGCGAAAAATGGCAGAGGAATAACATTTAATACAAATAATAATGATAAAAACCCATTGCCTAGTGGAATGTCTACAACATTTACTCAACAATTAATATCTAGCAAATATCCTATTTTTCTTTTTCTTAATGAATTAGTTTGAATAATTGTGCAACTTTTACCAAGATAAGGCTGGATAATGCTTAACATTAAAGAACAATGCTATGTCATCAAATAGTTTCAACTGAACCCCAAAGGCCTGTTGATACACTAAGATAAACACTTAGAAAAACATCTCATTAAAATAAAGAAGCGAATCTGCTGAGTGTTTTTAACCTTTTTTTTCACGACACCTGAGTAGGTTGGAGGCAGTGTCCCGGCTGTGATTACTGCGGTTACACAGGGGTACCTCCGGCCGCTCGCTCACTGTGCACGCGGCGCTGCCTCCCTTGTAAATCTCCGGACGGCCCAGATAACAGCTGCAGCGGTGTGTTAGCCGCCGCCTTCACTTTAATTACATTGTCAACACAGAATAATTGTAATTGATTTCTGCTCGTCTTCCAGAGTCCGCTGTCCACGGACTAATGCACACACACGGCTATAGGGCCTAGGCCTACTCTACATTTGATTCCCTTGTGGATTTCAAAGAACTGACAGAACATGGGATGCTTTGTACACATCAGAAGAAAAAAGAGCACGTATATCGCAAATACGTTTCCTTCTCTAACGTGAGGAGAGTCCCTAAAATCCGTCCGTCTTGTTTTTCTCACAAACCTTTTTTCAATAGTTTATTTGTGAAGAGACTGCTGATCGAGGAGCTGAACTAACCTCCACGCGAGGGGTTTCTCTCGGTGTCTCCTCGTGCTCGTTAATTACATGAGCTCGTCTAATTAATTGATCCCTCCCACTGTCGCCTGACTGATAAGAAGTCGCATCCATCTGAATCGCCTGGGAAGCAGTGATTCAGAGGAGGAGGTCAGACAGGGGCCCGTGGCACCCATCATCATCATCATCATCATCAGTCTTGGACCTGCATTTGTGTTAGGGAATTTACGTAACAGCGTTAGAAAAACCGTGTTGTAATTGTACTAAGAATGACAGCGGTCTGATTTGTTCATGCAGCTGCTTTTTTTGAAACATACTCGTTTTTTTTGTGACTGCCTCATTCAAGGTAGTAGGGCAATTTAAATTATAGTCGGCCACTATTAGTAATACTCTAAATAGCCTACATCTTGATTTTGTAAAAACAACTTTTTTTTTTAGCAAAGTTAAAGGTGGGGTAGGTAATTTTGGAGAAACCAGCTCGAGTGCGCTAGAATTTGAAAATACACAGCCGGAAGAAATCTGCTACTTCCTTACAGAGCCCCTCCTCCAACACACACGAACGCGCACATGACCAATGAGGGCACGAGATAAGTTTGTGCACAGATGGAAGGCTGACAGGCAGGTAGGCCATCCAGTTAATTTAGCCGAGCCGTCTAAAATGATTGGTCGTGCTTTTTACAGTACTACGGCTTCCACAGATGACATTTTTTTATGGATTTTTTGTCAAAGCACTTAAGATATTCATTGCTATCGGGATGTTAAGAGCATTCCATGGAATATAAAAAAAAGTGTATCTCGAGCCGGATTCTCAAACTTACCTAACAAATATGAATCTTCCTTACGCCCTGTGAGGCAACATTTGACACTAGACATTAACAGACAACATTTTAAAGTAGTAATTCCACCACGTCTAAGGTAATTAATAGCTGACTATAAAGGTGATTAAGAACATCTGCATGCTAAAAAAAAGACAGCTGATTATAATTGTATTTCTTCAAGAACCACATATTCAACAGTTATAAGCCTTTACTTTTTTCCAAAGAATAGCCTGTATGCTCCATTTCATGTCAGTGTGCAGACCAGACTGTATTCAAATAATGGCAGAGGACACAGAAGTAGTGAACATACATCTCAAGAGATGCAGGCAGCAGGCAGCCAGCCGCAGTCTGTCACTCTCCCTCTTCCTCCTCCTCCTCCTCACAGACCACTACTCTATCCCATAGTCCAGGATTCATCATCTCAGGCAAAGAAGAAAAGGAACAAATATTTAATTGTAAGCAGAGCTTGCTCAATGAAGTATGTAAAGAGGCTTCAGTCAGCCTTTTTAAAGCTGAAATTCATTTTGCGTTGTCCCAGTAAACTCACGGAAGATGGATGATGCCTCCGGTGAGATATCATGTAGCTCAAAGTAGGACAATAAGGAGGAGAATGTGGAGGGAAATTAGGAGAAATACTTGGCAAAAGGACAAAATGTCTTTACGAAGAAATGGCGGACAGTTCGTCTCGGTGCTTTTCCTTTAGTTAGACATTTCGATGAGACAGGAGTGTAAAGGTGCACAATAAGAGTAATTTCAACTGTTAAGTCTGTGTGGATTTGGTTATTTTCAACTCACAAGACGTTTAAGTTTAAAACTGGGCCAAATTTAAAAGTTGAGCATTTTTGGACATTAGGTTATAGTTGTTTCAACAGACTGCATTTCAAGGTGCATCACATTTAAATTGAGTTAATGCCACTTAAAACAATGATTACATTTAACAATTTCAAAACCCTCCTTAAATGATGTACCAATGAATCAAATAAATAACAAACTCACAAGGAATCTCATATGTCAGCTGTTTTTTTTTTATTACAAGACACAAGATCAATTCTGAATACATGAATGTTCAGTTAAAAATGTGGGTTATATTTACTGTATGTTGTATCATGCAATAGCTGACATTATTGCAGGCTATAAATCAGCTTCCTGTCTCGGAGGTCAAATGTTACGAACAGCGAGCGCGGGTCCTTCTTGTTTTTACGCACAGTGATCTTTCCCTGGAGTTCCTCTCCTGAAAAAAATAAGAGATAAATACTAATCAGTGTAGTTCGTTCAAATTGCATAAAGGAAAAACCTTCACTGGAGTGTCCCTCCTCCTTTAAGTGTGAGTCACAGAAGGCCGCTGTTGAAGGGTTAAGTTGGAAAGATCTGGGACACGGTCGGCCATCCCTCCTGTGTGCAAATGTAAAATATGAAAAAAAAGCAGGACTTTGATCTGAGTTTCACGCTTTGAAGTTTCTCAGGACACTTGGTGGCAAATAAGATTGAAGTTGACTGTAAGACAGAGGGGAGAGTTGGTTTTTACCTCAAAGTTGATTTTGAAATGTCTTCCAATCAGGTGGCATTTATAATAATGGGGGGGAAGCCCAATAGCAGAAGACACATTCATTTAAATTGACAGCTGGAACAAAAAGATACTGTACTTGGACCATATATAGACACTGTAGCTGTTGCCATTTCCATATACTGATTGTATATACTCCACATGGTTCATAGGGAAGAACACTAAAATATACAAACACCTTCTGTATAAATAATGGCCCCTAAGCATGTTGATTCCTACCGAAATGATTACGTCCGGGTCACAAATAGTACGGTTTTTTTTGTAAATGGTAGCCTACGTTTAAGTCTTGAAATTGCTTGGTATTAGGTTTTTAGCAACCTTTACTGAAATAGAACCAAGTAAAACCTGTGCGGGGGAACAGTGTGGCTCATTGATGTATAATTCTAACAAATAATTAAATTACGATGTGTGTTTTATTTTCTCCACTTGGAAAAGAGTTGCTTTTGTTCTGGGATAGCATATATGTTAAGCTTCTTTCTTTTTTCAACAACATGTTTGAGAACAAATGGCTGAGAATAAGAGTTGTTGTTGACGTAGAGACAAATCAAATAATTAAAATCCTTAATCATAAAAAGAAATTCTGATTAGCATTCTCAGTATATATCAACTAAAACATCTACGCCTTTATATAGTAGACTTTTAAAAAACATCAAAAGGCAGAAAAAATCAATCAGTGGGTTCATAATAAAAGAGAAATGAATAAATGCTCATAAAAATACATTTTCCTGACGCCCTGCAGCAGTACAGTGCTGCTGAGCTCAGGACTCTGCAGTACGAGCAAAGACACACACTGGTGCTTAATTATGATGTGTGTAAAGGCAATATGGTTAAATGTATGTTAATAAAAAAGATCGTGTGAGGGTGTATGTGGACGTGCTGAAGACTCCAGATGGCAGCGAGGAAGAAGTGCATTTACAGTACGACGCACGAGCGATCGAGAGGCCGGAAGAGGAGGCTGATGATTATGACGCATAATCACTCTGATTAACTTCACGTTTGACTGCTGGAGGTAAATGAATGTTTACCCACACGGCAAACAAGCATCCTCTCACCCCCACCCTCCTCTCCGTGCTACACACTCTTCATAGCTGGAGGTTAAAAGAGGACGAGGAGAGAAAAATGCTGACTGACACTTTCTCCGTTGAAGCGTTAGCCATCACTGCTGTCACATCTCACTCGTTACCATGCCAACGCCGCTATCACAGAGTCTTTGCGGCTGGCGCCGCTCTCTGGGTTTGTAGGTCCATTGCAGAAAAATGGCAGATTGACTGTAAACTGCGGGTGCTTTAGTCAAAACTAGAGATAAAATATCCTGTTCAAAGTAAAAACTGTACATTTAAAAATACTGTCGTTGTACAGCATTAAAAAGTAACAAGAAACCAAACAATGGCAGAATCAAGACTTGGGTAAAGTATTTGCCATGGAGCTGTTGAGAGGGACCTCCTCAAAGTTCTCTAGTTGTCAAAAAAGGCACAGCATGCTTTCAGGGTAATAATCACAATGAATTTTAATAACCATATTGTGTAAAGACAAGGCTGGGACATCACCCCCTTGTAAGGAGCCTTGCCGGGGTATAACTACGGTAACCTCATTCAGGAAAGAGATTGAGGTTTGCCGGAAAGCATTTTAGGTAATAGATAGAGGCACTGCTTGAATGACTTTTTCAAGTTCAGAAGAAGAAAGAGACAGCTGTGTTTTAACATGACCGGATGACAGAAATAATTAGCAAATGAAAGTTAAAGGCCCAAACATTTAAATATCTGGCTTTCTGGCTGAGTGACTCAGCTTATTACTGTACACAACAGTTTTAAATGTTGCAAGACTGGTACAGATGTAGTCTATAACACGAATGTAGACGGGGCCTATCTTCCACTCCATCACCAACTTGCATCGCATCCATGGTCAATCATTGACACGATACAAACCAAACTACAATTTCAATGAACAATTATGTGCATTTGAATACAGAACCTGTAGGCAGGGGGACATGATTTAGTTATCAAAAGTTTGAGCAGTTTATGTTTGCGGGTACACCCATTGGCTATCATCTGATGACTTTCGATTATTATTATTTTAACTCATTATTATTTTAACTCTTAACCAAGTGAAGCCTGGCTACTTGGTAAACAATACAGGCCTAATTATGGTCTCTGAACTTTAACTTTGTTCTCCCATGTAAAAATGGCTAGCCCGATCCCAGAGGCTAATTTGTTGTTGGACCAATAGCCGATGGGTTGCAATGTTGACCCATCTGTAACGGAAACGTTCACACAGAGGCCTGGTTTGTGTTTTCTGTTTTGTTAAACACTGCTGATCTCTGTTCATAGGCTAATGTTAAGGATGTACAAAAAAAAACATATATTCAAACTCATTTGGATTTCTTTCATTTTATAGGAATATTAAAAAGTAGCCTCAATTTACCCTAGCTACGGTAACAGCAACAGAGCCCGATGCTCAAGGGAGTCACTGATGGCTGCAGTCCAAACTCAAGTTGGCGAAAAGCTGTTTAAGGTCAAAGGAATAATTGTTTGACATTTGGTGAACTTTTTGGAAAGTAAAAGGTGTGGGACCAAGAACGTTTGCCATCAAAATAACTGCAGAAAAATGTCCAACTAACCCCTCATGTTTCACATTAAAGTACTGAAACATATCAACCGGATGTCTGCCGCGGTTCGACTTCAGCAGCTCTGCTGTAATCAGTCAGACCCAACTCCCCCTGGAAGAGGCTTCAGTAAACTGGCCACTCAGATGCTGGGAGAAAAAGTTAACCATGTGTGGAAATGAGTCGGGGAATGGAGGCGGCCTTTCACCGCGATGTCGTACATCAACATGCCAGTGTCATTAAGCACAACCAGGCCCACAGAAACAGCCGAACCCAGCCTTCCTCCATGAAATTACACTGGAAATACAAGACTCGCATTACTGAATCATTTCAACTGTTGTCATTTACATTTAACCAGTCACACGCCTACAGTATGTGTAGCTCCTGCAGTGGGGGCTGGAGGTGAAGTACTACAGTACTGAGGCTCAGCTTTTTTTTAAAAAAACACCATGATGTTCTTCAACAGAGCAGATTGGTTAAATCTGAGTTTTATCTTAACAATATGTCCAATTAAACAGGAAATTCCAATTATTTTATGCTAGGCGTATTTACTATCGGTATTACTCACTGTCCCTCTCTATCAATAGGAGGGAAGGACTGAGAGCTACATTAGCTTTATGTTGCATTCCACAAATGATTCAAATGTTCATAAAAGCGTAAGGAAAAAATGTATACATGAAAAACAAAGTGAAAAAGAAAAAACATTTATCTACAATGCTCTTAGGATTCCTATCTGTTAGAGGAATAATTCAAGCATAGAATGCACCCACTTCCTCTTCAGCCCCTCTCTGAAACGGCACTGATGCTCACGGTCACATTTCAGACACATCTGTTTGATTTCCTCCCTCTTGCTGCAGTCTACCTTCATTTCATCTGTTGGTACTTCTCAGGCCTTACTCTTCAGGGAAGAGCTAAGAAGCCAAGCGGATGGGGGGTTAATCCCATGCACCAGTGTGTAGACAGAAAACCAGTATGTTGAATTATAGGCCTGAAGAAGCTGAAGGTTGGCTCGGCCCCTGATGTTGGAAAGCTCAAGGACCTTCGGAGTTCAAACAAGGGGCCAGGGCGAGAGAGTTAGTGAGCCTGGACAGGTGAGGGCGGGGGGAATGGAGATTTGAATGAGCTACAGCCCCACTCGGGACAGGGGAGGTGACTCATGAAAGTGGGAGGGAACAAAAACCATCTGACTGTCCAATGGAAGTCCTGACAAGAACAAACGCCCATGGCGCAGGTAACCAGGCCACGGCCTCACCTCGAGGATCATGGGACTGTCTTGCAGGAGAAAACAAAATGTGACCTCCTTTTCTATGGTTACATTAAGTAAGGTAATGCTGTGAATAAAAGGACCCTCCTCTTCAATACTGGAGCTACACAAACACATCAAAGCATGACAAATGATTCACTGTTTAATTTATTACGCTGCCAGCCGGGAGAATTTGCAGGGATGTTTTGTTCCAGCCTGCTGCGTGGCTTCTCTCTTCTGCCGGCACCTCCCACAGAAGAGCATCCTCGGAGTTAATTACTGCTGCACTCCTACAAACACATCAAATAGGATTCGTTCTCCACTTTGATAAATCACCACAGACAGAGTCGGTATTAGAACAAACCACTGGATGCTTTTGCCCTGCCCCTCGATACAGCCGTTCAGAGCTGAAGGTGCTTCTCAGTCAACACCAAGGAGGAGAGGCCAGTGTGTGTGTGTTAGTGTGTGTGTGTGTGTGTGTGTGTGTGTGTGTGTGTGTGTGTGGTGTGTGTGGTGTGTGTGGTGTGTGTGTGTGTGTGTGTGTGTGTGTGTGTGTGTGTGTGTGTGTGTGTGTGTGTGTGTGTGTGTGTGTGTGTGTGTGTGTGTGTGTGTGTGTGTGTGTGAGAAAGTTTTATCATCTTCAAGGTGACTTTAGGAAGTTTCCTCTTACAGCCAAAGGGAGTTAAGTATAGAACTATGCAAGTACTCTTGTGAATTTCAGCGTGTAAAGGAGCAGCGCGTGTGTGTGTTGTAAAGTACTCCATAGGGGCATAGCAGGCAGCCAGTAAAGGCTGTTAAAAACTCAATTTCTGGTTTACGGCTCCTGGAGGAGGCTGTGGACCGTCAGGGTTCCGTTGTGGATCGAGGACATCAATAACCTGCCGCTCACTCCCTCACTTACACACTTCCACATTCATTTTGTACTTTCTTTAATATTTTCCTCCTTAAACTTGGCTAGACTCAGCTATGGATAGGAACTGGCTGGATCTGAGCTCAGACTGTGAACATGTGTGTGTTTGCATGTGTCAGAATGCCTTCAGGTAACTCCAAGAGCCCAAATGCTCTGCTGAAAGTGGTTTGTGTTAGGAAAATGTTTTTTTCATCTTACATTAACAATTTTGTAAAAATACACTTCTCACGGTGTATCAACTGTAGGAAGGCTATAGTATACAGACAAGGGGAAACAACTGCCAGCTGGTGGATTTGAACCATTAACATTTTGGCTAAGTGGCACTAATGCCCAAATGAAAGGTTGTATTAGCTGTAAAGTGTCTCTACTGTAGGCTATTTTGATTATATGTACAGCACTTTGGGTCGACCAAAAATCGTTTATAAATGTGCTATACAAATAAAAGTTGATTTGATTTGATTTGATTTGAAAAGTGTTCACCTTCTTTCGAGCATTAATGTGTTCGGTAGTGCTACATGGCTAGCTTTGTTTGCATGGTTCGTCCGAAATAAACGATAACTGTGATTTCAAGTTAATGAGCTAAGAAGCAAGGTATGGTCAGCGCAGACACCTATACCCCCTTTAAAATTGTTGGAAAATTAACCCCACTGCAATATCCGCCATATGCATGCGAACATTTTTGCAGCAACACAAACACGCCAAGAGGTGAAGTTATGCATGACGTATAAGACCCATCCCCCTTCAGTTTTCAATTATAGGGAGATTAACTATGGAAACCAGACTGTTTCATGTTTATTTTGACGGTTCATTTTAACATGGGGGTCTGTTGCCCCTTTCACAACACCGCAGTTCCGGTTCTAGCTCTGTGCTAGAGCTTTTCTGGTTCGGAACCGGTTCTTCTTTTCAGCCCCCGCTTTGTTCACACTGCCCAGAGCCCGACTGGTGCTGCCGCTGCTGCGTCATGACATCACCGTTTACGTCGCTGAATTTCTACCCAATGGCGCTCACTACAACAACAATGGGGGACTGCGTCAGGTCGATGATCTTGTTGCTTTTAATCATACGAAGCCAGATTAAATTAAATAACGACTTCTCCAACCTTATAGTCCAGAGTGCCGTGGTTCATTGTTTATTCATGTGTTTCAGCGGCATTTACCGACCACTGCAGTGCTGGCTGCTCTTCCACTGGAGTTTATTCTCCCGTTAACTCACAGCAGCGGCCGCTGTAAAGTATTCACTGTCTGACTGTCACACAAGCAGCTGATACATATCCCCAATTCCCCATAAGTGAATGTGTTTCAGTCTGAATTGACGCTGTTTGGCATCACAATGCTGTTATGAAAGTTTCTCTGGTATAAAATGGGGGATGTTAGCATAGCAACCGAAGCTAAACTGACTATCTTGACTACTTGTTGTTGCTATCCTATTGTGGCATAAGCCGTTTTCTACAGGCACATTTTACAGGCGTATTTTTCATTATGATTCTACTTGTGATAGTCGGACATGACAACCTGTGCACTGTGCAGCCCATGTATTGATTCCATATGATAGCTGCTATAATACAAAACAAAACGTCTGCCTGCTCTCCACAATGATCAATAACAGCGAACGGATGATCAAAGTAAGGCACAAATAAACAGAATCACATAAAGCCTGGTTAGTGTTGCCTGACTTTATAAAGTGTGTTTTTTTTTAATAAGTGTGTGATTGCGTTCTAGTCACTTTGCTCAGCGCTACTGCTTGTTACACTTTTATTTGCCGTAGGCTACTCGCCATAAACTGTTAGCTCAGGTTAATCTCGCCCCCCTCTGACGTAAGCGTGACGTATGCGGTTCTTGCTTCTAGACCGACCATTTTTTGGTGCTTGAAACAAACCGGATTCTAGAGCAAAGAGGCGGCTCCGCTGCGCTGTGAACAGGAAAAAACTGTGCTTTTCAGGCTCCAGCTCCGAACCGGCCCTGGAACCGCGTTGTTGTGAAAGGGGCAACATGGATTGACTCGCTTTTGTAGCCAGCCTCAAGGGGCCGTTTTATGAAATGCGGTTTTTGTTACTTATTTTTTAGCTTTGAACTTAAGAAGAGAAATAGGGAGGGAAAAGTTATTCATGTTGTAACTTTGTGATGTGTATACATACTGTATTTGTGAAAAATCAAAAAGAAAACAAAACACCAAGTCTCTTAGTAAGGCATTGATCCTTCACAAGGTGATGATCCTAAAACATTGGTCAAGAATCACCCATAGGTGTCCCACTTCTTTGAAAAGTAACTGGAAATGCCACATGTATGATATAATTGACATCATGTTCATCAAGCCACCATTCAGAACTTTCTTGAGCCCTGTACGGATGCATCTGCATTCATGATGTTTCTCTGCTCTGCACAATTGAAAGAGGGAACAGAGCCTGACATTCTGCACCAGATAATAAAAATAAATCTGTCTCCGTTTCGCCCTGCAGCTTCCCGCGTCCGTACGCATACTGTCGTGCTCAGCTCTCAGAGTCAGCTGTGTTTATCTGAGCCAGCGGAGCGTGAATCCTGCGATAGCGTTAGAGCAGCGTCAGAGGTATTGATGTTCTTATCGCCCAGGCTGAGCGTGGCTAAGGGCCCGTCGGACATCAAGCATCTCCGTTCCATTTGTTACAGTCGACTCAATCTAATATCTGGTCAGCAAGTGGACAGCTCACACAGAGGCTCATCCATCCCCACATCAGCAGACACATCTGCGATTCCCACTATGATAACGAGCACAGAGCCAGAGTAGTAAGCATCTTTTATAGTTTTGTTTCAATGGTAATAATAAAAACATATATTTGTCCTGTATTTAGTTAATTGCTAAACCACTCAGGGATCAGGAAGGTACTTCCTTGGATAAATACCGAGTATGTATACAGTTGTACTCCAAGTATGAGTTGAAAACTATGGATAGAAAACCTCCTGAAATCCTCAAAGTCTCAAAAATGAAAGCCAGCTTGAAGTGCCTTAGTTATTTTTCATTTTGCCTCAAAGTTTTTGCTACTGTTTGTTTCACTTTGCGTTAAAGCCAAACTGTGTAACTTTTTTAAAACAGACAAAGTTGAAGCTTGAACATATAGAGTGCCACAGTGACACATCCTAAAACCCATAAATCTATCGATACGATCTACAATTCGAAAATTATAAAAGTAGGGTAGACATGTGGATATTATCCGATTGAACAAAACGTGATCCGTCTCTTAAATGTACTGTATGTCAACCACAGACCTTATTTCGAGATATTTTCCAAAATCCTATGGAGAAATTGCATTGCTTTTTTGTCGAAGGAACCGGAAGGAGTTTACTTCAGGGATTTAGGACGCGTCACTGTGGCACTCTATTGCAACAGTATAACAAGATATGTCAAATACTTAACAGACACTGAAATACCTCAAGACCAAAACACTGCTTTCTGGTAATTGTGAGAATCAGTTTTGTTATTATTGTTTTGTTTTTTAAAAAGTGTTTTGGGTAGTATCTGCCCTGTTGGCAATGCCAGATTTGATCAAAATGGTAAAAACACGTCTGCTAAAGTTATCAGGTTTGTGCCCAGATGATGACACACTAAAGTAAAAGAGCAAAATGTGACACAAGATGCTCAGCCATGTCTGCTGGAGTTTGAACCTGTTATTTCAGAGAACATCTATACAGCTACACCTCACAGCTAAAACGTTTAATATTCTTTTAATCTTCTCACACGCTGATTCTATAAATATTTCACTGGTCAGTTGAAAAGCGCTCCTCTTGTAGCGTGTCATGATTCAGAGAGCTGCAAGCGGCTATCAGATGAAGTTTTACATGCTGTCTCTGATGGCTGAATGTGATTTGTTTTGATCCCTCGCTGTCTCTGTGGGTGACAGATAACGGGTGTCAACCAGCCTGACTACATCTCCACCACAGACAGATTACCTGCCGCGGCTCGCTATGACACACTACCAAGCTCCACGAGAGGAAAATAAAATCATGAAAGAAAGTAAATCCATACCTCGCAAACATAAATGAAACACATAATGGAGCTTGTCCACACATGCAAACTCTTGGACAAGTAATATGTTCATGAGAGTTGACAAAGTAAAAGATCTTAATGTTCTGTTGAAAAAGATCTACGGTTTGTTTCCTAAAGGGAACGTGGACTGTGTGTTACTGACCTGCTTGAACAGAGAAAGGCTTCTCCAGTAGGAAGATTGTCTGTTTCCAGTGTGTCTTTGTTGCCTGAGGACCCGTGGAGAACATCACCTAGTGCAACATAGGGAGAAAAAAACAGCATTGACGTCACAAATAACGCTCCTAACAGCTAGGAGCACTTTGTCACATTGTGGATTTTGCAAAAACTAAACCACTTTTAAATGTTTAAGCACATAAAATCTATTTTTAGTAATGGACCACTTTTTAAATTTGGATAAGTTTCTGGAAAATTCGACAGAAAACAATAGCAATGAGCCCTAATTTGAGCACATAAGCAACCATGCTATCCAGAATTATGTAGTTTCTTGTGAGCACATATTCAATAGTTACAGAGAGCAATACAATTTAAAAGTAGATTATATTTATAAGTAGTTCTTGTGTAAAGATGATATTTTTTAGTTATAAAGAAAGGAAGAAGAAGAATAAACCTGTTTTTAAAAACAGGAAAACCTACTGGAGATCCTGAATGAGTATTGTTCAGCTTTAAAAGGAACAGCACAAGTCCTTGGTATCAATCTTCTACTTTGTGGTGTCTGTTACATGTCAATCCACTCTTACACTTCTGTGTCTAAACCTTTATAGCCTAGCCTGCACTGCAAAATAAACTTAACCTGCATTTATAAAGCAAACAGATAATAACATGATACATAGTTGCCCCCTTAGTTTTCTGGATGATCCATAGTATGCAGTTTGAGTCTCAGGTACAAAACATTTTTGTGCAATCAAAAGGCATATCTGTATTGCTCACGGAGCTTGGCATCGGCTGTTCCAACTGGCCGGCTCTGTTGGGTAAGTGCTTATATCAGCAGTCGGCTAGGACGCCCGTCGATTGCCTGCGAACGCCTCAAGGAGGAGGGACACGCTAAAGCGTGAACATAATTGAGTTTCCGTTAAATGGCTTGGCTGTTGCCGATGCTGCTTACCTTGTTGCTGCAGCCTTTGTCAAAGAAAATGTCAAAGTAGCCCACAATTGCCTGTAATGAAATATGAGGGGCGTGTTAGAATGTGACAATATAATAAACATCTGGATTTGTTTGACTACATTGCAACCCCGACATGCAGAGCTGAGAGAGGCAGGACGCAGAACAACTCTCAGGGTTTTAATGAGCAATGTAAGCTAAATGAGCTGCTGTGTTTAGGAAGAAGGCAGTAAAACCAAACTGAGAATAACATTCACCCTCAATTACTTACAGGTATCTTTTCACTACTTACCAACCCTAAAGACAAATAGGGATGTTGGTTAGGTGGCTTGCCATGCTCACCATGTCATTGTTGTGTGTGTGTGTGTGTGTGTGTGTGTGTGTGTGTGTGTGTGTGTGTGTGTGTGTGTGTGTGTGTGTGTGTGTGTGTGTGTGTGTGTGTGTGTGTGTGTGGTCTGGAGAACTTTATTGGCTACCCAGTTAAAAAGACAGTGGGTATTGACTCATGTGAGAACTGCACTCTGCAACCCTCCTTCCTCTCCAAACCAACGTGGTTTCTCCTTTAGGCTGAGTCAACAACAACTTTGCTCACCTGGGAGACTTGTCATTGTACAAAAGAAACAAATTATGAGGCAGCCGGCAACAACATAAAGGCAATTTTGCTGACAAAAAAAAAAGGTTGGTATGTGAAATTAGCAAAGGTGGCAACTTTGGTGACAGCGTTGCAGCAGTGTGAAAACTGAGGGGGAACAAAACCAGGGGGAACAAAATACCAATGTGGTTTTGTTCCAACTGAATATGATTGTGTGTTCAGCTGAATAATGCTTACTAGGGTAAAGCTAATTACAGAACTGACATATCTATGCTCCATTATTAAAGAATCAATTTAAATGTGGATAAGAGTTTTGAAAACCAAGTAAGGAGTAACCGACTAGTCTGAAACTGAAAAAAAGCTTATTTTGTTGTTAGATGTGACCAAAAATGATACAAGTATGTACCTTCATATTGGGTTTTAAATGTCACTAATTGCCTTATTGGAAATGGTGTCTTACTTGAAAAAGATACAGTCTACTGATGTGGATTTACAGAGCTATAAACACAACTGAGTGAAACCAATTCACACATCCAAAACAAACTGAGGGAAGGTCCAGGGCCAGAGTGCCTGCAGGTGACCGCTGTCAGATATGCGAGGTAAAAACTAGCCCCCAGGCTCGTCTTCCTCCCATTTCTCCCCCCACTGGAGGAAGAGAAGCACTCTATCAATCTCAGGAGCGCACTTGTAGTGGCAATGATGCAGAACTAATAGCTTTTAATCCTGACGCAGCTGACAACTTGGAGGCCAGCTCTCCGAGACAAAGAAGAGCCGAATCAATGCAAGAGAGGGAGAGTGCAAAGCAGAGGGACAGAAGAGAGGAACGGGAGAGGCAAAGACAGGAAATAACACAAGAAAAGGTGAAGAAATGTTAAAGAAATAGGGGAAACCAGGATAGGGGAGGTGGCTTAAGAAAATATAAAGGCTGTGGAAGTGGTTTCTTTTTTAGAGAAGCTAAATCCAATACCATCTGTTCACAGCTTCAGTAAAAGTCTCACAAATTCTATTTTTAAAAATGTGCACGCAAAAAGAGCAAATTTTCACAAAGCATTCACATACAGCACACATAAATATACATACATGCAGACTTGATAATCATGATGCCATCAGAAGCCATGTTCAACACACTCCCCGCACAGAGGCTTCAATCAACCTTTATCGACTGAGACAGGCGGGGGCGGCGCGCTAACTCACAACTAAACCGCCAGAAAAGAACCCAAAGTGGATAAAAGAGCATGTCAACCCAATGCAATTATGGCTTTTAATGAACGTTACAGAGAGGCTCGGTACTGAGGTAATTAGGAAATTAGTAGTAATTACTCGTCAGGCAGAGCGGATTCACCTCTCTCAGCCGGAGAGGCAGAGATCATCCTCAACGCGCCTCGCTGATGACAACGCCTCGTAAGCGAGATTGATTGTCACTTCTACATTGTGCAACTTTCACACGAGCAGCGAGACGGGCAATTAACATTTAGGCCACAGAGTGAAACTTGCAAATACAAAGCCAGCGGAGAAGTGGGGCGCCTTACTGCTCCATTAAAATGACATTGAAAAGAATAAAAAGGTATGCCACTTCCTCATGCATAACACACAGAGGTAAAAGACCTTGATGACTCACAGCTGACACAAACAGGACAAAGCCTACAGTTGGTGATCACAGGCTTGTATTGCTTTGGTTTAAAAGTTGTCTGAGGGAAGAATCTTTGTCAAATTTCTTGGGGGCCCTTTAAAGGGATTTAATGGAGTCTTTTACGGCTCGCAGTAAAACGGTACAACTTTAAATCCAGCTGTTATTCAACTGCAGCTATCTTTGCTTGATAAGATTTAAAAGCCACTGTGTAAAAAAAACAGTAAATGTGCTGTATTACCAAAACAATGAGCTAAAAGAGAATTTATATAAGCAGCCCTTTCCCATTTCACAGTCATATGATGTATTGTTTAAAATTAGGTCTGTCAAGATCAGGGCTGCCAACACTCACGCATTGAGCGTGAGAGTCACACAATTAACCCATATCTCACGCACTCACGCCACACTTGCCTTTCCTCACGCTAAGTTTTCATCCAAAATAAATGTATATAAATATAAAAATAAAGTGAAGGAACAGCAAACCGAGCGGTCTACGAAATGAGACGGTCTTCTGGCTTAGTTCAGTAAAGTTGGAACGATATTGGAAGATTCTGATTTCACGGATCAATAACTCATGAACAAAACGTTATTCAGACACAAATGACGTCTCCTAAGTACCGTGGTAAGGTTGACAACGAACTACAATCACATTTTGATTAAAAAAAAAGCCAATACGGGCCGTCCTCCGAGCTGGACACATTACATTGGTCTCTATCCGCAGCCGGAGAAGAAACGAGTGCTCAGGGACCGTCTGCAAAGTGCAACTCCGAAAAAAGAGAATACAATAATATTCAATCACTATTATACAGCTTATTACTACCAAACTCACTACACACATCAATAGTCTCCTGTGTGTCATTCATCAAGGAGTTTGGAAGAATATGCTTTTCAATAATTGTGGGGAATATTTAGAATGTAAAATCTTCAATAAATATGGCATCATCTTCAATAACTTTATTATACAGTATATTTCTACCAAACTCACTATTTGCATTGTTGTTGTTGGCATCTGGTTAGCTTAACGGATATTAAAAGCTGTTTCTAAAACAATGAGAGGGAGAGCTCTGTCCTGAGATCACTACAGCTCAGTGAGGTAAGGGACTCTGTTTAGATACTTTAGTCTAGTTATCTCAGTGGGTCTCATACGTTTTGGTCACCATTT
>NW_011333525.1:0-1953 GCF_000735185.1 Notothenia coriiceps
CACCTAGTGTGAATGAAAGTGCATTCGTTAATCGAAAGCACTTTCATTCCATTAATGTCCATATCATATGTGATGCGAACATGCTGTTAACAAATGTAGTTGCTCGGTGGCCTGGGTCAACCCATGACGGCTTCATTTGGCGTAACAGCAGTGTTGGCCGCAGACTTGAGGCCGGAGCTGTGCGTGATGGATGGCTCTTAGGTTATGTTACGCCCCACAAAAATGGCCCTATGGACCTAACAAAATTCCACCACTGACCCAAATATAACACGAAAGACACCTTTTAAAATCATCGAATCCAGAGGATTTATTATAGACAACACATCAAATGTTTCTCCTAGGATGAGAAGCAGAGACACAGCAGTCCCCACCCCAGAGGCTTCTCCCTTCTGCTGCTGCACTGGAGCTTTTAAGCACTTCCTTCTCCAGGTGCACCTCGTCTGAACCTCGTTACAGCAATGCAGCACACCTGGGTAGAGGAACCAACGGGAAAAATAAATAGGGAATACATGCAGCCGCAACAAACATACTCTAAAGCAGGGGTCACCAACCTTTTTTAGGATGAGGGCTACTTTCAAAAAATAAAGCAAGTCGGGGGCTACTTTTACTCCTCTTTTTTTGTTTTTTGCATTGTATATATTTTATATTTATATATTATATGCTTACCTTTAACCTTTGTGTGCTGTTTGGGTCTGTGGGACCCGTTTTCAGTGTTTACTAAAAGAAAATGTATGCAATTTAATAATTTTAACCTGCTTTATTTGGGGGTGGACCTCCCATCCTCTAAGGGGGGGCCTCACATCCTCCAGGGGGGATCTCACATCTTCTAGGGGGGTCCTCACCTCCTCTAAAAGATTTTTTTTTAAATGTTGAAGTGAAATGCACCAATCTGCTGCACTTTGAGTACAAAATGAATTTATGGATACAGCTCTCAACACTCATATGAAAGGGAGCTGTATACTTTTCAATACTCCTATCATCTTTAGAATATTATCACAACCAATAACAAATCATTTAAACTGGTTTATTCTTATCTTATGTTACCTAATTAGCATTCTTTCTTTTTATTTATGCATATTTTACTAATCACTCCCCTTTTAAACTGTTTTTTGTACTGTCCTATAGTACACACTGGAATGACTTCTTACTTTATCTATATTAAATAGATAAAAGTGTGCTCTCCCTAGCTCTCTCTCTCGCTCGCTCGCTCTCTCTCTCTCTCTCTCTCTCCCTCTCCCTAGCTCTCTCGCTCGCTCACAGAGGCTGTGTGCTCCTCCTTGGCGATGACGGGTTGCGTTAAAAAATAATAATAAACATATTTGTAAAGTGGGAGGACACAAACGGGATTTCGAAAAGTGCAGGGGACATGTCCCCCCTGTCCCCAGTGGAGATTACGACATGCGTGTGTGTGCGTAAAGTGGAATAAAAATATATGCAAGTTACAACACACACAGAGTAAAACTCTGCTCCTTATGTGTTGTATAGGCTGGCATGATAGGCTCTTCAATGGGGCTGATGTGTTGTGTAGATTCTGCCAGAAGGAAAATCAACGGGGAGGTGCCACATTGCTTTTCTTCCCGACTGCAACGCTGGTCCCGCAAATCAAGCAAGAACGTGATTGGTCGATATTCATTGTGGGGGTGGGGGAGGAGGGGTGTTAGATAGATATAGAGTTGTAGTAAGTAGATAGAGTTCGCTATGATTTAGGTTTCGTTTATGCATAGAGTAGATTATTTTAATTACATTTCCTTTTTTGTTTTGGATTTGCTTGGCGAGCTATTTTTAGAACATGCCCGGCGGGCGACTCACGTTGCCCCTTGCGGGCGACTGAGTGCCCGCGGGCACCGTGTTGGCTACCCCTGCTCTATACGATCATTTCCTGATAACGATGAAGCCATAGCCCCACCTCTGCTGCTCACTGCTGTAGCATGGTCAGTAGCTACTGCTACTGCT
>NW_011333526.1:0-1728 GCF_000735185.1 Notothenia coriiceps
AGCCAATTATTAACATAAAGTGGATATGGCAAGAGGAGGAGGAGAGCATTAGCTGTGTACTATAGACCTTACTGTGTGTGTGTGTGTGTGTGTGTGTGTGTGGGATTTGGCAGGATGGACTGACAGATGGCATCTTTCTCCAGCTCCCAGCATGCCCTGCTGCTCTCTTCACTCTCACTTCCTGTCCTCAGATCAGAGTCCGAGCAAAATATCTTCTTTTCTTTTTTTTTTTCTGGAAACACTTTGTGAGGCGACCAAATAATTTAAAATGTTTCAAAGTCTTTTTTTTGGAAGGAAGCATCGCACATTGAAATAGTTATACCAAAAAACATTTGGAAAGGTAGATGAAAGTTTAAAAAAAGCTGAAGGCTGGTAAGATTTTTTAATTTAATAGAAAATAATATTAAGTGTAGATTCTAAAATAAGTTTCTCTGTTATAACCCTGAGAGAATTGCAATGAATTTCCATATAAAATGTATTAAGAGTAGAGTAGAGTCAAGCTTTTCTCTGATTTAAATGTCATCTATTTTTGATTAGTTTGAAAAATCTTTAATGGTTATTTATTTCTATTGTAGGTGTGCTGATAACATTAGATTTTGTGTGTGTTTCAGAGGGATTTTGATGTTGTTTATCATAGAGTTTCATTAGAAGAAACTTTTTGGGAAATATTAGAAGCAGACATAAGCAGTGGAAGCTTTTCTGCTTTCTAGTCTTTCTTGAAAAAATTAAACTCTATCAAACAAGAGTCTGATATGTCGTTTTCTCCACAGCTAACATGTTAAATTGTAATCTTTTAGTTGTCTAATTTACATATTGCTCACGGAGAAAACCTGAGAATGAATACTCGAGATGTCCTTAAGTTGCAGCTCTGCTCTGCTTAACGACAGTCTGCTCTTCACTGATAGTGAAACTGTCAGAAAATAAGAGCCGTCCCGTCGTGGGGGTCACGACCCGAGTCAAAAAAAATATGTTGATGTGTTCAGTGGCTGTAGGATGCTTCTGCGCCACAGATTAATGCCACACACACACACACACACACACACATGTGATACAGCAAATACAACTGTACCGTAATCCTAGTACACACACACACACAAAAAGACACACACAAAGACACACAGAAAGACACACACACAGGCGTATGTTTCTCTGCGTGGTGGATGTAGGTCAGCTGTGGTCAGAGTGTGTTTATATTTTAGTGCGTATTTATTTGTTTGTGTGTGGTGTGTGTGTGTGTGTGTGTGTGTGTGTGTGTGTGTGTGTGTGTGTGTGTGTGTGTGTGTGTGTGTGTGTGTGTGTGTGTGTGTATTAATCCTCTCTGGTTTTAATCTGTTCAGCAGCAGGATGGAAGCTGCTGTTGTATAAGAGACCTGCAGCTGCTGCACACCGCTGCTGTTTGCAACTACGCTGCTGCCAGCAACACCTGCAACTCACTAACGCAACTAAAGAAACTACAGCAACCAACTACGGCAACTTCCTTCTGCAACCACTGCAACTGCAGCAACCATCTACAGTCACCAACTACAGCAACACCTGAACCAACTAATGCAAGTTAAAGAACACCTGCCACTCACTTCAGCAACTTCTACAACAACAGCAATACCTGCAACTAACTAATGAATTTACCGCAAACACAGCTACCCAGGCAACTAACTACTGCAACTACAGCAACAACTGCAACTACGGCAACAACTGCAACTACAGCAACATCTGCAACTAAAGAAACTA
>NW_011333527.1:0-1908 GCF_000735185.1 Notothenia coriiceps
CACACACTGACACACCCACACTAAGACACACGGACACACTGACACACACACATGCTGATACACACACACACACACACACACACACACACACACACACACACACACACACACACACACACACACACACACACACACACACACACACACACACACACACACACACACACACACTAACACGCACACTGACACACACACTGACCTGAGCATCTGCAACAACTATAAACACACATCTGTCTTTCTATCCTAGTGAGGACCGTGCTGGATGTGATTTAAAGAGACTAAAACATTAGCATTTGTTCCTGTAATGATAATACACTTAATCAGGGCATTCAAAGTAAATAGATAAAGATGGAAATCATATTATATTGTTTTGTATTCACTGTAACCATTTCATAACTTCAAATGCAACAAAAAAATTATTAAAAATAGCAACACAATCAAGTACCTTATCAGAGTCGAGAATATTAGGACATATGAAAATACAAAAATATGTAAAATAAATCTGACTATAAAAAAAACTATGAATATATATAGATTATATCTGAATTAAAATGAAATTTCTAAATAAGAAAATTACAATCAAATTGATAATACTAAAACATATGCACAATCGAACTGAATTAATTTGACCTGTTTGGCTTAATTTAACCATTTTGTATTGGTTGGAAAATTCAAACCAAATTAGGATTTCTGCCTTTGAATGCAATTACACATTAGTTAATTAAATTCACTCTAGTTTAAACTCTGTGTGTGATTCCGTTTCTCCTGCAGCTCAGAGAGGAAACACAAGGAAGAGATTTTAAACCAAACTTTGGAAGGGACCCAGATGCCCACAGGGTCACCGTTCTGATAAGATGTCCTCGAATTCATTTTAAATGTAATTACGGTGATTTGGATGACTCTCTCTCTCTCAGAACAAACTGTCCTTCACGCTGATCACCGTCACACTAACATCATTAACATAAACTGAATTCCTCCTGTTGGCGCTCAGATGCATGTCTAAAAATGCACAACATGTGAGTCCATCATGAGGAGAATCAGAACAACTATAAGAGCTGGAGTTTGGCGAGGAAGGGAAGTAGCCCGGACACACTGTTAACATTTATATTTAATTTAATAATCCATTCCCTACACACCTAATGTAAATAACATCCTGCTTCATATTGTGTCTAAAGCCCTTTAATAGTGTTAGTGTTAGTACTTAGTTCATCAGAACTCTTTAGTTCTGATGAACTAAAGAGCAGATCACGTTCACACTGGAATAAGTCCCTGAGGGAGGATTAGGCAAATGAAGCCGCTGACGTCACTTCGTCTTCTTCTGCTTTGGGTTTACTGGCAGGCCGCAAACAAATTCACGGCGTATACTGCCACCGGAAGTCCCTGGCCGGAAGTCCCCGGAGTTGGGGACTGGCTTCAGTAGAAGCTGCTGGGACTCCCAGCAGCTTCTACTGAAGCCTTCCGAGTAAATCGCCAGAACGCCGACACCTCCTCATCCCCACCGCTCCCACGTTTTCTTTTGTGTTGCCATAAGTTAGTCTCACTGCGTTTGTGCGCTGGGCTAATGCTAATAATGCTAATGCGAGGATAATAAAATGGCGGCTTCACAAAACGTTTTCAGAGTTTTACGGGGGGTGGTTTGCAATCCGCCCAGCCAATCAGAAATGGGAACCTTTTTCTCCCACTAAAGTACCTGCTCTCTAGCAGGGACTGAAAAGGGGGTAAAAAGGTTCTCATGAACTAAGTTCTAGGTCCGGTTTTTTTTGGTGAGAACGCACATTTTCGGAACTAAACTGGGAAAAGTACTCCGGTGTGAAAGCGCCTATAGTCAGAGTTTATAGAGGTTTTACTTATCAGAACCCAGGAAGCAAACAATGGAAAAAGAGAAATCCCCAACGAGGCGTCCTGGGG
>NW_011333528.1:0-2328 GCF_000735185.1 Notothenia coriiceps
CATGTCATGTGATCACATTGTTCAAATAACACCATGAAACATTTTAGGTGAGTTTCTCCCAATCGTTTAAGCCGTTGCCCCGTACTCGACGATTCCCTCTAAAGGCGTCCTGCGTTGTCGCTGGACGTTAATCCACGACTCGGAGAAATGAGTTTTTTCTTTTAAATGCACTGATCAATATGTTGTGTCTTATTTCAGACTTGTGAAGAAAGACCAGTCACCTTCAGGAGTTGATTTCACTCACTCTGTGTCTGCAGATTACAGAACGCCTCATCAGCATATTCAGACATGTCAGAAAGCGTGTGATATAGAAGATAGCTGTGTTAATGTCAGGAGCTGGGTTTCATGGTCTCTCAGCGACAGCCTTTAACCTGTCGGGTCAACAGGTTTGACTTTTATATATCCAGATCCTGAGAGGCCGTTCATCTTTTAAATATTAAGACTTTACTCTTTAAATATAACACCAGTCTGTTTCTCCACGTAATCATCTTTACTCGTCGAGTTATTACGACTTCTTTCCAGAACATTTTCAAATGTTCTGGAAATCTCTTTGAACACTTGAACCTTTTCTCCTCGTCGGAACATTTGAACTTTTTGTGGGATTATTCATTTCTCCAGAACCGTTTCTCCTCCTCTCTCACACCTAACCGTAAGTCCTCTCTATATTCCCATTCATACACACTTTATCAGACAATGAGCCTCCAGTGTTAACGTGTCCTCTCCGGTGTTCAGGTGTCAGCTAAACTTTACTTTCTGCACTTCTGTTCCTGGAGATACGCCGTGAGTCTCCTCTGCAGAACACAGAGTGGTGTTTGTTCTCACTAAATGTGGAGTGGGCGACTCTGCTGCTGCCTCTTTGTTTAATGGAGATATCAGCGAGTGCTAATGAATTCTGCTAATCCTCCCGACGCTTCGTTAATTCCCCGCTCTTCAGCCGGACATTCTGCCGTTGTGTGTGTTCACCGCCTGCCGCTGATAGTTTTATTGTTTTATTGTTCACACTCCATTAAAAGTCAATAAGGACTAATGGACGTTTGTTCCGACATTCCTCCGTCGCCGTGCACGCCCGCCGGCTGTCAATCAAAACGCCCGACGTCATGTGACCTGCAGGAGGACTTTAAAAGAGCGGCACCGAGAGCACCAGGGCCAGAGAACCATCCCAGATCCAGAACTCCCAGCAGCAGCAGCAGAAGAAGAAGCAGAACCCAGACCAGCAGAAAGTATGTATAACATCCTACTTTATATTTTGTTACTGCACTTTGTAATTCAACACGTATATTATCTACTTATTTTATTTCTATTGAGATGTTTACATTTTACGATTGCTTATTTCTAGTCTTTTATTTTGTATTGTCTTTTTAAGCTACTGCAACGCAAACATTTCCCCAATTGGGATGAATAAAGTACTTCTTATCTTCTCTTAGTACGGGCCTTCCTCCCTCCTCAGCTTCGCTCTGATTGGCTGAGTTCCTCACCTGTGTTTTTCTTCTCCCTGCAGGTATGCAGTGCGTTCGTTTTCCTGCCATCTTGGCCGTCGTGGCGTTGGTTCTGTTCGGCCCGGGTGTTTCCTCACAGGCCGACAGAGACCAGGACCAGGACCAGTATCAGAACCAGGACCTGGACCTGGATCTGGAGTTGCGTCACCATCGTCTGCTTCAACGTGCTCGCAGCGCCGGACTCCTGTCACAGGTGAGATCAGATCAGATTAAAGATTCAAGATTCAAGATTCAAGGCTTTTATTGCCAATGGAAATCTGAGGTCACAGGCAACACAATACAACAGACCAAATAGAATATAGTATAAATAGTGCAGAATAGTCTCTATGCAGTAATTGGTATTCATTGATATGAGATGCAAACAGATGGAGGCTCTTCACAAAGTTCAGGTGTTTAACATCTGATGACCCGTGGGATGATATCTCACCATCTAGGACTCTTTAAAGTAGAGACACTACATACTGATATACACCTGAACATCAGCAGGAGAGGACTCTTTAAAGTAGAGACACTACATACTGATATACACCTGAACATCAGCAGGAGAGGACTCTTTAAAGTAGAGACACTACATACTGATATACACCTGAACATCAGCAGGAGAGGACTCTTTAAAGTAGAGACACTACATACTGATATACACCTGAACATCAGCAGGAGAGGACTCTTTAAAGTAGAGACACTACATACTGATATACACCTGAACATCAGCAGGAGAGGACTCTTTAAAGTAGAGACACTACATACTGATATACACCTGAACATCAGCAGGAGAGGACTCTTTAAAGTAGAGACACTACATACTGATATACACCTGAACATCAGCAGGAGA
>NW_011333529.1:0-4436 GCF_000735185.1 Notothenia coriiceps
CTGAAAGGTGCAGCTGGAGCGCTGTGCCCGCATTGACGTCACCCATAATTTGGCGGGACTTGAAGAATCCCAGAGAAGATCCCGGAAATGGTCAACATTGAAGGGCAGATTAATGGTTATCAAAGTACAAATATCCAAAATCAGTTCAGTAACGGTTTTCAAGGGGACAATATTTACTCAAATTGATGGGTATGGATGATGGGGGAAAATCGTGTCACAGGCTCTTTAAGAGTACTGCAGTGTGAAACAAGAGCTATTGAGTCAGTGTTGTGGTGCTGTTGCTTTGGTCTGGATCTGTGAGCTAACCACGCCCCGTTCATTTGAATATAAGAAATGGAAATGTAATGTGGCATTATGAAATACAAGTCCCCTGAAATAAATACAAAAATGTCGCATTATGAAATACAAGTCCCCCGAAATAAATAAATGTGGCATTATGAAATACAAGTCCCCTGAAATAAATAAATGTGACATTATGAAACAAAAGTCCCTTGAAATAAATAAATTTGACATTATGAAATAAAAGTCCCTTGAAATAAATAAATGTGGCATTATGAAATAAAAGTCCAATGAAATAAATAAATGTGTATTTAAATGTACATTTATATATATTTATTGCCTTATTTCTTTATTTCAGAATGTATTTCATAACCTTATTTATTTATTTCATAGGCATATTTTTTATGTATATGTATTTATTTAATTATTTCCATATTTTTATGACCCTACATTTCACTTTTATTTGGAATAAATAAACAGCGAATGGTAGTTTCCTGTGTATATTTTGCATATTCATAGCTGCAACATCAAATTGAAATATGGACCAGACATATTTGGTATTTTTGCATAATCCAGGGTTTGCACAGAGTGAGATAAAGTGTTGTCGAGAGAAACACAGAGACAAGCTGATGTCCCCTGAGAGTTTGGACAAAGAGATTAAAAAACACCAAGACTCAGTGTGAAAGTTAAGACGGAGAAATATATTAGAGGCAGTGTGATCTCATCACTCAGGACACATTCAGAGGTTGTAAGGGACATCATGACATGTTATGATGTTATGATTATGATAATTCAAACCTAACTGCATTATAGAAACACCCAATCAAGTGTGGTGTTGTTTTGTTTTGTTGTTTAACGCGTTGGGCTCGGGCCAGGTTCGCTTTTTAATTTTCTTTTGTTATGTAATTCATCAGGAAATGCCCCCCTTGTATTGCTGGCTGTTGCAAGCAATTATTCAATAGAGTTGTAAAGTGAGGGGTTCAATATTTCTTCTTTTTTTCTTCACAATGGTATTCAAGCTTTTGAAGTCTCGGATGGACCTGAAACCCTTCTCACTAAACTTTCAGTACATCGGGAGTGTAAGTCCAAAGTAAAAGAAGCCTATGGACATACAATAAAGGAATCCAGGCGATGACTCCCAAGCCATATGACTCCATGGCCAAAGCAAAATATCATGCTTTTTAGGAAACATACCGTGAAATCTGCAGTTGGAATCAATTACATTTAGGCAATTTTTGAAAAAAATATAATGACTTTCTTCTTTCTTTATGAGGTTGAAATATTTAAGAACAATTACCATGACATCACAATGACGACTCTTTGATACATCATTTTGCTGTTGAAACGTTTGCACTTTATCACTTGTAGTGAATGTAAGGCTTTTACTTGGAACAAAGTATTTGTACAGCAATGTATTGCACATTTTACTTTTCACCAATGGTACAAACAACATTATTCTATAACTTGCAGTGTTAAAAAACAAAACGACTTCTGACAATGAAGGAATGGCTATATTGGTATTACACTTAGAAAACATTTCAATCGCCTCGCATGCCTTTCACAACGTCAGATTCCTGTCCCGTATTTTATCATAGTCATGTTTAAGCAGACTTTCTCACTTATTGAAGACAAAATCTAAAATGTTATGTGAGTTTTAATTGGCAACCCTCAACACCAATTAGACAGTGCATACCAAAAACAGGATTTAGTTGGTTTGAGGGGTTCACAGCAGAAACAGACAGAAGGGTGTGAACACTACAGAGAGTGGACTTCATTCAGCTCCCTGGGGTAAAATGTCAAACCTCCTGCAGAGCCTCCGTAGATTAGGACTGACCAGACTTGCCGCTCCCTAAGGTCCAATCAATCGGTCTGAGGGAACTTGTTGTGACTCGTCCACCTCGGCAGGTTTTTCAGGTGGTGTAACCTCCTGACTCTGAAGTCTAAAAGTGTGGAGTAAATCTACAATAACCTTTATTTTAAAACAAATCTATAACAACAGACTGTTGACTATGAAAAAGAACATAACTGAATCAATAAACAGATCTTAATTACACATCATTACTCATGATGGAGACATATTAAGGGCTTTTCTTCCTGGTATGGCTTGAAACATAATGGATATTTGCACACAGGCTATGAAAGCATCACCTGAACACTGCATCGAGCAGAACTCCGGTAAGGCCAAATGCCCTATCTCACAAAGAAGAACAAACACGCATGTATCGCTCCCTGATGCAGGTCGGCTCCAAAATGTCGTCCTTGCCCAAAGAATCGGAACTGAAAACGTGTGTGCTTGTACAACATGAACTTCCTAGAACCAATTAGGTCAAATATGAGTTCAAATAGTGATGCAAAATGCAATTTTTGTATAATTGTCAAAACATACACAGGATGGTCAGTTAGCACTTCTTTATAGAATCCAAGCAATCAGTGTTAGTGAGAGGACGCATTTATTGTCAATGTACTGCGTGCAGACTGTTCGGGGGGTTGCGATAGACAGTGTTTCCATCAATGACACTTCCTTCCACAGCTCCCAGCATTTTATTTTTATTTCGCTTCCGGAGTGTTTGGGCCGGCGGTATTGCTTCCGAAGCCTGACGTCAAGTCCCTGTGGCTACAATAACTTGTGTTTTTATAGATTTGTGTTTATTTTGTTCTTATGTGTTCTAATTTCCCTCTGGGAATTACTAATGTATTTTGTATTTGATTAATTGATTGATTGATTGATTGATTGATTGATTGATTGATTGATTGATATAATCACCTCTCTTGCCCCTTTCACACCAGGGCCGGTTCGGAGCTTGAGCCTGATAAGCACCAAGCTCGAAAAAATTGACCGTCTCTAAAAGCAAGAACCCCATACGTCACGCTTACGTCGGAGGCGTGGGCAGGGGCGATCAACCTACTGAACAACAACAAAAAGCCCACGTTTTGTAATCGTCGTTGAAGTTGATGATGATGATTGTGAAGAACATTTTAAAGTTGATTGTGACGAATGAAAAGTTTGTGGTGAAGTCTTCCTATTATTTTCATTTGGTTCCGACAAAGCAAAAGCAAAACGAGCAGCGCTTTAATACAATCGGCCATTGTTGTTGTTTTCGATGTGAGGGGTTTCCGCGCGGTTTGGCTTTATGAAGCAGGCACGTAAACTGTTACGACATGACGCAAACGATGACGCAAACAATGACGCAGCACCACTCAGGCTCTGGGTGGTGTGAACAAAACGGGGGCTGAACCAGAAGAGCGCAAGGACAGAGCTAGAACGGGAGCTGCGTTGGTGTGAAAGGGGCATCTGTTTGAGTTATCTGTGCTACCCTGGAGCTCAGGCCTAAGTAGGCCTACATGGCTTTGGGTTGCTTCTCTTTCTGCCCTATATCAACATTTTTGTCAAATGTTGTTTTATTAGTCTTTTCAATTAAAACACTCAGTATAACCAGTATTACTTGTAGATCTCAGCTGCTCAACCTGCTCTGTGTAAATACATCCCTCTCTCTCTCTCTCTCTTTGTGTCACTCGTCCCAAGTGTCCACTCTGGACACCAGTCAAACCGCAATGAGCTCACTCAACCGCCAGACCCCTGGGGCATTGTTGTTAAACTCACAACATTATGCTCTCTATTGACTAGTGAAGTACACTCCGGGGACATCAAGCAAACACACACTAACATGCAGATACATTGTGTAGACCACAAACTGGCCCTACAGTATGTGACACATAGAGCCTCGATCATTCGTTTTTCACTAATCCAACGCACTCATTTAAAAAGAAAAACTACAGGCATTTTGTCGAAACGTCCTCGCTTTGCCAACATTTTAACACTTTGGCAGTATATAACCCAGTGTTTTCACAGGAATAGACACACATACACAGATACTGTGTGTAACATACTTGAAGCGGCGTCTTGTCAAATCACACAGCTACGCTCAGTGAGATTAAAAAGGACTGTGAAGAGAGGCAGAGAAATAGAGAAAACTGTGTTTTTAGGCCAGTCTAGTTAAGACATCACTGTCCCAGTTGAACAGAATATAGGGCTCACACTCAGAGATGAAAGCTGTGTGTGTGTGTGTGTGTGTGTGTGTGTGTGTGTGTGTGTGTGTGTGTGTGTGTGTGTGTGTGTGTGTGTGTGTGTGTGTGTGTGTGTGTTTACTACACTCCGC
>NW_011333530.1:0-8207 GCF_000735185.1 Notothenia coriiceps
TATAGGCGCGTTCACACCAAGTACTTTTCCCACAAAGGTTCCTGAGAACTACGATTTAGTTGCGTTCACACCAAAAAGTCCCAGGAACTAAATTAGTTCTAGAGAACCTTTTGTACCCCCTTTTCAGTCCCTGCTAGAGAGCAGGGACTTTCGTGGGGGAAAACGGTTCCTGTGTCTGATTGGCTGGGCGGAATGCAAACCACGCCCCGTCAAACTCCCAAAAACTTTTGTGAAGCCGCCATTTTATTATCCTCGCATTAGCATTATTAGCATTAGCATTAGCCCAACGCACAAACGCAGAGAGACTAACTTATAACAACACAAAAGAAAACATGGGAGCGGTGGAGATGAGGAGGTGTCGGCGTTCTGGCCGTTTACTCTGAAGGCTTCAGTAGAAGCTGCTGGGAGTCCCAGCAGCTTCTACTGAAGCCAGTCCCCAACTCCGGGGACTTCCGGCCGGGAACTTCGGGTGGCAGTATACGCCGTGAAGTTGTGTGCAGCCTGCCAGTAAACCCAAAGCAGAAGAAGAAGAAGTGACGTCAGCGGCTTCATTTGCTTAATCCTCCCTCAGGGATTTATTCCGGTGTGAACGCGATCTGTACTTAGTTCATCAGAACTAAAGAGTTCTCAGGAACCTTTGTGGGAAAAGTACTTGGTGTGAACGCGCCTTATGTGAAGCACCTTGAACTGCACTTATTGTATGAAAGGTGCTATAATAAAGATTATTATAAATATTAAAAATAACTAAATACATTGAGGATGAACCACGCAGGTCGGTGTGAACGAAAAGTCAAATATATGCAAGCGTGTAAAGATTAGGATGCTGAGCTAACCTGAATATAATGTTCTTTCCATTTGACTTAAAGTGTACCTGAAGTGACTGCTCGGGTTGGGTCGTCCTCACCGTGATTCTGCGGCTCATTTATCACGAAAAACCTGAGCTGACAGAGTCAAACGTTTCCCATAATGCACCGCTGCATTTAGGGAAGTGGAGCTGGAGAATGGTGTGCTTCACTCTGCACTCTGAGAGTAACTCGTGGTGAAGTTGTGACCCTCGTGTTTGCCGACTGTTCCTCGTGTCTCCGTGTAATTAGGCTCCATGTTTTATAGATGTCATGTCTCTCTTTGTAATTAAAGTCTCTACATAATGGATGCCGCGTGCTACTGTGAGCAGAGGAAAAGGAAAGTGATGCAAGGAGTGAACTTTAGTTTTGGGGCCAAAATGGAGGATGCATCTGCAGAGCAAAGGGGTAGAAGAGGCTTGATCTATTTAGGCCTCCAGCTATGTATTATTGAGTGTGGTCCTCAGCAGGGGGTACAACACACGCTCTAACACACACGCTCTAACACACACGCTCTAACACACACCCTCTGACACACACCCTTTAACACACACCCTCTGACACACACCCTCTAACACAGTCTAAGATGTGGAGCGCATGTTTGCTGCTTAATGAATTAATCTGACCTCAGCGGGGGAAAGAGGGAGAAACACAGAGACAAAGATAGCTAGGGACAGAATTTCATGGCTTACAGTTAAAGTACAACTGCTGTATGTTCTGTGTATCTGCTTCTGTCTCTCCGTCATACTATAAGCTTCTTCTCCTTCTCAAAAAGTATTGTCAACAACCCCCCGGAGTGCTGCTCAGCAACCATGAGCAAAACAAAAAACAGCCGGAGGAAGAGGTGGATTCCTGCTGAATAAGAGTTCATAAACCATGTCTGCCTTGGATAAATCAAGTCATAACGTCATGTTTGAAATGATACACTGTGGAGAAGTCTTTCAAACCAACATGGTTCTGTTTACATGCAGTGTTTCCCCACCAATCGTTAGTAATTCAACAGCCAACAAACACATCATATGCTACTGTACCTAATTAAACATTAAAGGTGACCTATCATGCAAAATGCACTTTTGTACGTCTTTTCTACATGAACATGTGTCCCCGGTGTTCCAGGGAACTCACCAAGTGTCAGCAAACACAACCCTCTCTATTTTCCTCCATACCCAAATCTCTTAAAAAGGGGCTGCAACGGATCTGATACAGACTGATCCAGATTTGAACACTTCTATGACTGTCACAGAAGTGGCGCTACGGCTATTGGGCCAACTCCATCAATCAGGAGGAGACAGCCACGGACATTGCCGTTGGAAAGCGCTGGAGACGCTGTAGTACATATGCCAGGCCTGTAGATGGTGCTGTTCTCACAGAATCAGCCCATGATGCAAAGACAGTGTTAAATTGAGCGAAATGAGGAATGGCTAAAATGCATGATCAGTTTGGTATTTTGAAAAATAAAAAGTATAAATATGCCTTATATAAGTATGGTCCTCCACTATATTATTCAAATATAGCATGATAGGTCCACTTTAAAGTCAAGCTTCAGTTTAAGATTCACCCTGTAATAGAAACATGTGATGGAGCATTACTAACCTGACTCAGACGGTTTGTTTCACCAAACCATCTAGGAAAGCTCCATTGGAAGCCATTTGGAAAAGGCAGCCACTTTCAAAAATATATTCAGAATATATCTTCTCATTTGTATTTCTTTCTCTCCATACATCACTCATTCCATTGTCCCTCATTATTTTTTTAAACGCACCACGCGAAGCATCACTCTTGAAGCACATCCCAGCAGACACATCCATTCTCCCATATTGAAATCCCCAACACTCATGCAGTTCCCCCCACACTTCCCTTCTAATCCCTCAAAAAACACCCTTCTCCCCCTTTCCTCATTCGGTGCATATATGTTAATTAATTTAAACATTTCCCCCTTATATTTGAACACCACACCAATCATCCTCCCATCACAGTCATCTTCCACTTTCCTCACATTCTCAACCACCCCTGTTTTAATTAGAATCGCCACCCCTCTAGCATTCGTACCCCCGTTACTCACATACACATCACCCATCCAACTTTTTTCCACATCACTCACACACCTTTCATCCCAATGTGTTTCTTGAAAACAGATGATGTCAGTTGCACACAGCATAATTGCCCTCTCCCTTCTGTCCTTCTGTTTAAGGCCGTGGCCATTGAAGGAGGCAATTGTCACCATTGCAAAGAGGCAAAGCAGAGAGAGAACATCCATTTTCCTACCTCAACTCCTTACACCTCTCCTCTCTCCTCCACCTCCCTCCTGTCGAAAAGTCCCGAACTCGCTCCACCTCTGAAGCTCGCTCTGCTCCGCAAAGCGCATCTCTCACTCTCATCTGTGTCCTCCTCGTCATGTCAGGACCCTCAGGGCCTCTCAGCACTACCTCCCCGACGACGACCTCCTCAAACACCACGTCCTCCGAGTCCTCTATGTCCTCACTTTCAGATTCTCCTCCCGCAGCTTCAGCGATCAGCAGCGCTTCCCCTCTCCTATCGTCTCCATCCACGCTCTGTATCCCCTCCTGAACTTCTCCGATCTCCAGGTAGCTGTGTTTGCTCGCACTATTACTGCCGGCCTGCTTCACTCCAGCCACCTGCCAAGCTCCGTTCTTCATCCCTTCCGTGCATTCAGCCCCGACAGCCTCTCCAGATACACTCTTGCCTTCAACAGCTTTCTCCTTATCTCCTTCTTGTCTTTTCATCCCATCAAAAACCTCCTTTCCATTCTCCTCCACTTTCCCCGCCTCCCGCCTCACCTCCGCATTCCTCCTGTCAGCGCCCCGTATTCCGGGTGTCACTTCTTCCTTTCTCGATTTTGCTGGCTTTCCAGCCATTTCTCCACATCAGTTGGAAACCCCCCAGACAGCTAAGCTGTTAATGGAGGGGGTCGTCAACTCTTACCGAGATCTGAGCCCAAAAGTGGCTTCCAGATCGTATTACGCTCCAAAAATTCCTCTACACTGCACACACGTGCGGGTCGGGCGTGTTCGGGGTGGTATGGCCGTAAACGAAAATTCAATCGGCACACGCAAAGTCCCTCCGCGTCTCCGGTTCAAGTCCAGGCTGCGGTGGTTTGTTGATACATGTCGGCTTCTTCTGTTTGCTTTAATCGAGGCTACGTAGTTATGCTGCGCCCCCATCGGCGGTAAATGGAAGTACTACAAAATACCCCGTTTAGTGCAATTATTTCACAAGTTTTGTTAAATACACAGCTCGAAAAATATTACCGAGGTCCGGACCTCAATGGTGGATACGGCCATGTTCAGCCCTATAGTGAACCCTTTAGGTTATAAACGTAACAAACACAAATTGTGTGCATTTAATTATTCAATCGGTAATAATTGAACGGACGGGTGCTATCGGTCTCAATTGAAGAATATTCATTTAGCTTGACTTGTGTGTTATTCATATGTAAAACAATGTGGTTGGGATGTCATATTGAAACCAATGCTTGATGATCTCAAAGATCTAGCAACGAATGGGTTCACTGTATCTGTTAGTGGGATTGAGTATAAAGTTAATGCAGCACTAGCAACAATTTCTAGCGATAATCTCTCTGCTCCTATGCTTGCTGGGTACAGCATGTCATTCAACTCTGGTAGGATTTGTAGGTATTGCACGCCAACTTATAATGAAATGAAAGAAAAGTTTACCGAGGAAAGATTTGTTTTAAGAACAGCAGCTTACGGCACCGGGTATTCCCAGTCGGTCCCATCCAAGTACTGACCCGGCCCGACCCTGCTTAGCTTCTGAGATCGGGCGTGTTTTTTTTTAATTTGTTTTTTTATCTTTTATTATAAAAATCACATATTTACACTTTATCATGTCATGGCCTGGCTCTTGGCCATAACAAAAAATGTGGAAAGGACAAGAACATATATAAGAAAATATATTTATTAACCAGAATTCAACGGGAACCAAAAGACAAGACAAAAGTANGCCATTTCTCCACATCAGTTGGAAACCCCCCAGACAGCTAAGCTGTTAATGGAGGGGGTCGTCAACTCTTACCGAGATCTGAGCCCAAAAGTGGCTTCCAGATCGTATTACGCTCCAAAAATTCCTCTACACTGCACACACGTGCGGGTCGGGCGTGTTCGGGGTGGTATGGCCGTAAACGAAAATTCAATCGGCACACATGCTATTTATAGCTGCTCAAACGCCGCCGCTGATAACCCTCCACCTTCCGCCCAAACCATGGTCTCTTCTGAAAGGGGGAACTGCAGGTATTGCACGGCAACTTATAATGAAATGAAAGAAAAGTTTACAGAGTAAAGATTTGTTTTAAGAACAGCAGCTTACGGCACCGGGTATTCCCAGGCGGTCCCATCCAAGTACTGACCCGGCCCGACCCTGCTTAGCTTCCGAGATCGGGCGTGTGATTTTTTTATTTGTTTTTTTATCTTTTATTATAAAAATCACATATTTACACTTTATCATGTCATGGCCTGGCTCTTGGCCATAACAAAAAATGTGGAAAGGACAAGAACATATATAAGAAAATATATTTATTAACCAGAATTCAACGGGAACCAAAAGACAAGACAAAAGTACAAACGAGAGTGGCCGCTCCCAGAACAGGTCCTCCCCGGAGAGAGAGATCGAAACTCTGGCTCAGGCCTTTAAATCCTCCGCTGCCAGCAGCCAGGTGTCCTCAATCAGTCCTGACACAGAGGGAGAACATTAAACACCACAGGAGACAGTAAAGCAGGGGTCATCACAATCACATTTTCTTTTTTACAACAAGGATCCCCTTTTAAAGGGATCCAGCATCATCCAAAACAAAAATAAACACTCTTTATTATATCTCAAAGTTGCTCTTCAACTTTCCTTCCTCCTCTTCAATCAATGTACATCCCTCCACATATTCTCCCACAAACTCCTCTTTTCCTCGTACCCCACATTAACCAAAAACTCTCCCCATGCACTCAATACCTCCTTTTGAAACTCATTCCATTCATCCTCCCTTTCCCCATCTTCATAAAAGCCACACTGTCACCACACCCGCCGCACTTGCTCAGAGCATCCCCTAGAAAGACCTTCCATAGGTGGTCGTTCTTAATGTTCAGGTATCCTATCATCCTCTTGATCCTACTTGCTTTTCTCTTTCTATCTAAGTTGATTAACTTCAATCCCCCATCTTTGTATCCATTCTCCAAAACCTCCTTTGCTATCTTCACTCCCCTCCCATCCCATAAGAAACCACTTATTATTTTGTCTATTTCTTTCAGCACCTTCTCAGGAACCTCCAGAACGTTCAACACATAAATAAGTTTGCTCATTATCAACCCGTTCACCACTATGATTTTCCCTCTCAATTTCAGCTTCCTTCTTTTCCAAAAGGTCAGCGTTTTCCTTATTCCCTCTGTGATTCTTTCATACTGGATGTCTCTGCCCTCCCTGTCCTTTATCCCTAAATTTATCCCTAGCACTTTGAAATAATCCTTGTTTTCCTTTAGCCCCAAATCTGTTCTTCCTACAGTCACCCTTCCTAGAACCATGTACTCTGAGTTGTCTACATTGACCTTTGCCCCTGACGCCCCTCCATATACATGTAAGCTTTGAAGAATCCCCTTTACGCTCTCCATGTCTTTCACAGTTAAAGTGGTGTCGTCAGCGTACTGATACAACAGACTCATCCCTCCTCCTGGTACTTCTACTCCTCTTACTTCCTTATTTTTCTGTAACAGAGTAGCAAGCGGCTCTGCTGATAGCGCATAAAGCATGGCAGAGAGAGGGCACCCTTGCCGGACTGACCTCTCCAATCTGAAAACGTTTGTAATTAACCTATTAACTTTAACACAACTGACCGCCCTGCATATATCCTCTTTATCCACCCAATAAACCCCTTCCCGAAACCCGCTCTCTCCAAGACCTTAAATAAATAATTTTGATTTACCCTGTCAAACGCTTTGTTTAGATCTAAACTAACAACTATCCCGCCTTTCCCCCCCTTCATGTGTGCAATAGTGTCTCTAATACTGCTCACTGTGTCACTAATATCCCTCCCTGGTATGCTGTAGGCCTGTGTGCACCCCACTACCGTCCCAATCACCCTCTTTAACCTATTGGATAATACCCGAGCCAGAATTTTATAATCAGTATTTAACATGCTTAGAGGCCTATAATTTCCCAAATTAACTCTACTTCCCTTCTTATAAAGAATGCTAATCACCCCCGTTGATAGGTCAGCCGGCAATTCCTCCCTCTCTTCCAGCCGCTTAAACAGCTCATGTAGTATGGGCACCAAAATGTCCTTGAACTCAATATAAAATTCAGCTGTCAAACCATCCAGCCCCGGACTTTTATTCCTCCCTATTCCTTTTATGGCAATTCCAATCTCCCCTATCCCTATTTCCCCCTCACACATGTCTCTCCCCTCAGTGCTCAGAGTCTTATTCATGCTACCTATGGTCATTTCTAAGCTCTTCTCATCAGCCACCTCCTCTTTGTACAGATCGCTATAGAATTCCTCTACCCTACAAGCTATCCCTACCAAATCCGTTATCATCTCACCCCCTTTCCCCTCTAGCTGTTTGATATGATTCCTCCCTTGCGTCCTCTTCTCCATCCCCAGGAAGAAGCTCGTACTCTTCTCCCCTTCCACCAAGTACTTCGCCCTACTCCTTACAATTGCTCCCATACATTTCCCCCTTTCTATTTCCCCTAACTCTTCTTTTAATCTAATATAATTCCCTAAATCTCTCCCTATTTGTTCCTCTGCTTTCCCTGCCTCCCTCTCCAGCTCTCTCCTTACTTTTTTCTCCCTCTCTCTCTCTCTTTTATTCCTCCCACTGCTATACCTTATGCTCATTTTTTTAATCTCTCTTTTTAACTCCTCCCACCACACTACCACATCCGTACTCTCCATGCTGCCTTGCTTCAAAATGCATTCATTGACTTTAGTTTTATATCCCTCTTCTTTTAGCAAACTCCCGTTCAAACACCAGATTCCCCCCCCTTTCCCTCTGCAACCATCATTCAAGCTGAAACACAGAATCGTGTGATCACTCATAGCAGCGGTTCTGTGTTCAATATTTCCGATTTTGTCTCCCATTCCCTCCTTACAAAATAATAAATCTATCCTGCTTTGTTTGAGCACCCCTTCCACCACCTGTTTCCTCGAAAACACCCTCTCACTTGCATTCCTCTCTCTCCATATATCACTCATTCCATTCTCCCTCATTACCTTTGTCAAAGCACCACGTGAAGAGTCACTTTTGAATCGCATCCCCACAGACACATCTATTTTCCCACACCACACATTAAAATCACCAACAAACATACAGTTCCCCCCACACTTCCCTTCTAAGCTCTCAAAGA
>NW_011333531.1:0-6351 GCF_000735185.1 Notothenia coriiceps
TTCAACTCCCGTTCACCGAGGCATCAACCTCCAAAACCCTTTCGAGGGCTACAAGAAACGAGGTGAGTAGCCTACAAGATTGAAGCTGGTCAGATAACGAACGAGTAAATGAAAACAGAATGAGGCGGAGAAGTGTGTGTGTGTGTGTGTGTGTGTGTGTGTGTGTGTGTGTGTGTGTGTGTGTGTGTGTGTGTGTTGGGGAGGGTGTGTGTGTGTGATTAAAATAGCCCAATTGCTTTTACAATAAATAAACATTGAATGTGTTTTATTCAATAGTAAAGGGGTTTAACGTTAGTGGCAGGTTGTGTGTGAGAGAGAATAAATAAGACAGCCCAATATTTAAAAAAATTGTTATTCTTTTTCCCCACATATTTAGCATATTTCGCAACTTTCCGCATATTTCGCAACTTCCCGCAATTTCACCGCATAAAATCACATAAAAACCCTGCATGTTTAATCGCATAATCAAGGAATTTAGCCCGCGTTTTTCTGGAGGGTCTAATTAGAGCTCAATGTCTAACATTAACTTCTCCAGGTAAATTCCTAACCTCAACCACTCAAGGTCAATGCTCAACATTAACCATTAAAATGCCTAACCTTAATCACAAGAGTTTCCCAAATCAAGAGTTACCATCTTGACACCTATTTCTTATAGCACTTATTTGATTTATTTTACTGTTTATTTGACTGATTTTTATATATATTCTGTGTCAGCCTAGAATTTTGAAGAAACTCTAAGCGTGTTTATGTGCTACCAAATTACCAAATCAAGCTAACGCGCTAACAGTTATAGTGCAGCCCCTATGCCTTCACTTTTAATCTAGCTGATGGTAATGTCTACCAACTAACTTCTGGCCAAGTTACTTTCCAATTGTCACCCTATTAAATCAAGTCACTAATCAGCATGTGTACTGAGCCAGTATTCAATTAAAGTCATAATCGGCCTCAACAGTGATGACTGAAAATGACAATAGCCTCTCTGAATGACAATTAAACTCTTTCATTAAACATACATTATGGGACACAAATGAAACAGAGAGAGGGGGAAGGAAAACTGCTTATATGTAATGGTGATTGAGCTTGTGTCAACTGGAATACATTACTGGTCCCATTAAACGCCTTTTATTAAATTACTTATCGGAAGAGAGAGAAAACTGTTCAGTAGTTTCAACAGCCTGTGAAAAGAGGCTGAGTTGTGGAATAAAGCAACTTAAAGGGGACTTGTTTCCCTCCACTATAAGGCATTGTGGAAATATGGCTGTTTTTTTTAGAACTGCTTTCAAACGCCCATAAAAACACTCTGCTTCAAGGAACAGTAAAGGAGAGGAAGCTTAGTCAATCACACAGTTATTGTTAGAGTAAAGGACCACACATGCACACACACAATTGATTTTGTCACTGAGTTAAAAAGACTTGCGCTAACATTAAGAACTTTTCTTTTGGTCCCTTAATGTAAGTTTTATCCCCATAATGTTAACATAATTTGTCCCTACAAGTATCAAGACACACATATACCATGTATTAAACTAGGGCCAAGAAGAACCCATTACATTTTGGAGCGGGCACACGGGACACACCATTATTATTTTCTCACTTTCATTAACATTGCAACTTAAGGCAAACTACAAGAGACATCTTTTTACGATATATAGTCAGTCTATCCATTGCGAATATTAAGGTCCTTTATTTGTACAGCTTCTAAATTAAAAGTGCATACTAAACCCCAAGACACACACACACACACACACACACACACACACACACACACACACACACACACACACACACACACACACACACACACACACACACACACACACACACACACACACACACACACACACACTCCCTCTTCCAGCTCCAGGCTCTAACATTATTGCCAGTGTGCTCTCATTAGGGGAATGGGGACACATTTATTATCCCTGGTGGACTAAGCGGAGCAAATACATGACTTTACTTTCATAGTTGTTGTTTTTTGCATTGAACCTTCACATAAACGAAATATCAATACAACATCATCATCATCATCATCACCAGATTGCGTACATTCCACCTTCTACACACACAGTTTAATGATCCTGACGTTCACTGAGCATTCCCTTCATTAGCGTTGCAGTAACTGTGCAGCCAGTGGGAAGAGTGTTGATCTGAAAGCCCTATATTTCATATTCAGGTGCAGTGAGTAGGATCTTTGTGCTCATGAGTACAAACCATTACCATTATACCTGCAGGGGTTGGTGTATTATCGCCACTAACTCAGCAATTCATGACAAAGCCCAGTGTTCAAAACAACGCTGACAAAGTATCCTGGTGACATCTTCTGGTATATACTCCACATAACCCATATCTAAAAGGCCGCCAGCTTGACATGTACGTAAATGATGTGCCTGCATTGATGGAAAGGATGTCCAGTATTATTTATATTCATGTAAAATAGCTTGTGACAAGACAGAGTGAATATAGAAGGCCAGTGCATCTGTCAATAGGTCTCAGAACAAAGACGAAGACCCATAATGCAAAGGCTGATACTCAGGTCCTTTATTTGCCTGAAAAAATTATCTCAGTATTATAAAGTAAAATTGAACTGTGCCTGTGGATATGTTTGTATTATGATGTATAATTATTTGGCTAAAATTGGATGACCATTTAGTTTTCATTTCATATAGCACTGTACATTGCATGAAATTATGTATTGTAATTGTTTTATGTATGTTTTGTTTGTGTGAGGACCCCAGGAAGAATAGCCAATGCTCATGCTAGTCCTAATGGGGATCCTAAAAAATAATAATAATAAGAATCATGAGCCTGTAGTATTGCGCAGTGTGCAATGATACACAAAAAGCATGGAAATGTGTAACACACAAAATGACTTTCATTCATATGCAATTTGGTGATAACGAGCTGGACTGTGGGAAGGGGAGGGAAGCCCCCTGGATGTGGCGTTTCCCCTAAGCCAGCAATGCAAAACCTGCACAGCCAAATCAGATTAGATTTTTAATGTAAAATCAGATCAGTCGTCCAGTGTGCCCCCAGTTTACAGAGTGCAGTGCAAAAGTGTACACTGATGGAGGATGCTCAGAGGTGCAGCGGTTGTGTAAGAACCTCTTCTTTCAGCTGTTTTGCTCGCTGTCTCTATATTTGGCAGCAAGGCATCAAAAAGATAACCGCTCTGGGACTGCAGCTGGAGCCATTACTTATTCACAACAATGGCTTTTTGAGCAGTGTGAGGACTGGAGCATGTCCTGATTAAACCACTGCTGTCACAGGTATCTTGGGAATCACACTCACACATACATGTACAAGCCTATCTCCTTCCATCTTTTGTATTCTCGCTTTCTTTTTGTTTCTCTGTATCTTTAAACCCATCTTAGGTTTGTCTCAAGCAGTTTTTTAGTGTCTAAGGAGAGGGAAGAGCAGGACCTTTCTTAACTGTACTACATATTTTAATCTGCAGTGGATGAAGTAGGAAGAACACAAAGAAAAACAGAAAAAAGGAAAATGATTTTTATTTACATTTTCTAAATGTACATTAGTGATATTATGTAATCTGACTCCAGTGGTGGAAGACGAGTCATTCAGTTAAGTAGTAGTATCAATTAAGTAGCAAGTAGAAGTGTTAGTTAGCATGAATTGGACATGAAAAGGACAAACTACACACACACATCGGATCCGTGGCTGTAAAACGGAAAGCTGGATTACTTGGATAAATAAATAATCTAAAGCAAATAATCCCTTGGTAAATCAGAGCCTGTTTATTCATGCTGTGGAACCAAACAGAGAAATACACTCAGACTTTAACAAAAGAAAACACAGGTGGTGTTACAGTTATGCAGATGTGCACCTTCAATCCAAACTACAACAAACATACTGATAAGAGAATAATACTCATATTCGTGTATTTGCATTGGTGCCAATATTCAGTAATATACAATCCTTGCAAGACGACAGGTTTTCTTTATTCATTTAAATATCTTCTTACCAGCTTTGAACGCCATCTTAGTCAAACTGTATTACTGATTTCCTAAACAGCTTCTTTAAAAAAAAAAAGAAGTAAAACACGCCCATTAGACATCCATGAGTGAAATCCCTTCAGATCATCCTCATTCAGATGTTTTTTCTTCGTCTAGCAAAGTGAAAGTCAACACTGAGGCAGATTGCACACCACATACGCTCCATCAAAAGGAGGTCACGGTTTTGAGTTTTACAAAATGATGACAGAGTAGCTTCTGAAGTGTCGAGGCTGCGTGGAGTGACAGCTCCAAAGAGCACTCATCAGGTATGATGGTGTGAAACGCGGTGAAATTAGGCTTACTGTAATTGCGGTGCAGCTAATGTTTGGTAATGAACCCAGAAGCAGTGCCTGAATAAGTGTTAGAGAAAGTGTGGAAGAGAGCAGAATTGTGTCTGACAAAGGCAGAGATTGTATATAAGGGTTAATCAGTGTTCGTTTAGTTTTTAATGAAATGTCACTCAATAGATTATTTTGACAGTTGTCAGCGATTCATTATTTTTAATTTCACTCCTGTCCTACTTTGATTGTTGTGTCTGGATGTAAACCTAATATATGCGAATTTGGCAAAACGATTAGCCTAACCCTAACCTCTTTCATCCTTTCTTTATAACGAATGGTGTTGATGTATTGTGATTTTTATTATCATCTGGCCGGGGACAACAGCTGGAAATGAGCAATGTTGGCTAAAGCTAACGCCCCATTTACTGTTGTTTGTGACAGTTCATCAATGGGGACTGTCCACAACACTATAAACCAATAAACTAAACTATCCCTAAGCATCCTAACCCTAACCCTCAATATACCATCCAAGACGTATGTTTCCCCATTCTGAACTTCTCCACACATCTGACCTCAACACAGAAACATAACTTCATAATAATCACCAACAATATGCTCAAACACTTTCAGACTCTCAACAAGACAATCACCTCACTTCGACCTACGGCCCAAATACATATTCAGGGACTGGTGCAATCAACTCTAACTCCACTAACATGTCAAATAACTACATTGGTATGCCAGTGCAATCTTACCCTAACCCTCAAATACCATTGTCCACCCAAACCCTAACTCTTAGCAGTAACCCCTAAAGCAATCATAACCATAACCATTCCAGGTTGATCCCTAACCTGAACTATTTAAGGTCATTGCTTAACATCGACTATTTGAGGTTAATTCCTAAACACATTCAAGGAAAATGCCTTATTTGAACTATTAGATAGACCCTCCAGAAAAACGCGATTCTGCGATCGCAGAATTTACCGCATAATCAGCAAAATGGCGGAGATTTATCAAAAGGCCGCATAATCCCCGCATTTTTCCACACAAAGTTGAGAAAAAAAAAGTTTTTTTCGTCTTGACGTGACGTCATCAGCTCGCGCATCACAGAATGTAAACAACACTGTAGAGTGAACGTGTGGAGCTCACACGATAGAGAAAACAACAAGATGAAAAAATGTAATCCATCTCATTTACCGACGAACATTTCTACTAAAGACCGGGCAAAAAGTGGGGGGGGAACTATTCTGCACCCCGTGCAACTGTGTGTTGGAGCATAAGAGAAAATCGACGGTGACGACCCACTTTGATTCATTCAAACATTTGAAAATGCTTTCTGCTGCTGCGGACAAGAAAGCCAAACAACTTACGTTCACCGAGGCATCAACCTCCAAAACCCTTTCGAGGGCTACAAGAAACGAAGTGAGTAGCCTTCAAGATTGAAGCTGGTCAGATAACGAACGAGTAAATGAAAACAGAATGAGGCGGAGAAGTGTGTGTGTGTGTGTGTGTGTGTGTGTGTTTGTGTGTGTGGGGTGTGTGTGTGTGTGAAAAAAATAGCCCAATTGCTTTTACAATAAATAAACATTGAATGTGTTTAATTGAATAGTAAAGGGGTTTAACGTTAGTGGCAGGTTGTGTGTGAGAGAGAATAAATAAGACAGCCCAATATTTAAAAAAATTGTTATTCTTTTTCCCCACATATTTAGCATATTTCGCAACTTTCCGCATATTTCGCAACTTCCCGCAATTTCACCGCATAAAAGTAAATAAAAACCCTGCATGTTTAATCGCATAATCAAGGAATTTAGCCCGCATAATCAAGGAATTTGGCCCGCATAATCAAGGATTTTTGCCCGCGTTTTTCTGGAGGGTCTAATAATCACTCTCGACCTTGTTCTGACTTATGGTATTGAAATTAAGCAACTATTAGTCGAACCGCATAATCCTGCTTTATCCGACCATTTCTTAGTACTTTTGAAGTACTGTTACTAGACTACAAAGCATTAGTCAAAAGCTCCTGCAGCAGAAACCTATCTGTTAGTGCTATAGCCAAATTT
>NW_011333532.1:0-7616 GCF_000735185.1 Notothenia coriiceps
TATGGTAAGGTATAGTATGGTATGTTAAGGCATGGCAGCTTATTGTACGGTATATTATGGTGCAGTATGGTATGATATGGTATGGTAAGGTACGGTGTAGTATGTTACGGTATGTTATGGTATTTGGATGGTATATTATGGTATGTTATGGTATGTTATGGTGAGGTGTGTTCTGGTACCTCCAGGCATCCTCTCCTCGGTGCTAGCCCTCCCCAGGATGGTATAGTATGGTACGGTACAGTATAGTATATTATATTATGGTATAGTATGGTGTGTTCTGGTGTGTTCTGGTACCTCCGGGGGTCCTCTCCTCGGTGCTGACCCTCCCCAGGATGCCAGAGTTCCCCAGGTTTGGAGGCATGGTGTTGCTTCGTCTCACCGGCGCTCGCTCTGCCGGCGGCGCTCGGCCCGCCATGAACTGAGAGCCGGCCACGCTGTGACGGTTACGCCGCTTCGCTGGGTACACTGAGGCAGACAGGAAGTGAGGGCACAGACAGGAAGTGAGGGCACAGACAGGAAGTGAGGACAAAGTAGGGGATAGTTAATTATTTCCAGCATTGTTATTATTACACTCATATTGTAATATACACATTTTAGTACACTGTCCACTTTTTACTTTAAGTTCTCCATGTGTGTATACATTTTATTTTTTATTATTATTGTTTAGTTAATTATTTTATTTTTATTTTCACTTTTATTCTATTTTATTAAATGTTATCTTATCCCAACAGTGATTTTCTTTGGCGATGTCAAGAGCTATTCATACGGAAACCAAAGGTGTGTTCTCAGTTCCTCTTCAGACCAGGTGCAGCAGCAGCAGGAACATTACACGTCACACTACAGATGAAATGTGAGTTACGGTGGTGTACCTGGGGGAGGCAGGTAGCCGTTGAACAGCACGTTTCCACAGGAGGATCTGTCCAGCTCGTCACACAGCTGCAGCTTACGCACTTCAACACAAAGAGATACTTCATCAGAGAACACAGAGGAACAGAGGAACATCTAGTTGCCAGCCGTGTGAACCTGGAAATGTTGATTACCCACAGTTACAAATGTATGGTACGGGTCCCCAGCACATAGAAAATGCAACAATTTTGGAGTGAGTTTTGGGGGTTATGAGGATGTTGAATCCATTTCTGACACTATTAGGATGAAACATGGCAGCTTTGAGCCCTCCAAAATTATAAGAATGACCCAAAATTCATAAAATTCTTCAATAGCGTTTTTATTTGTCAGACTGTTTATAGATGTGTTATCTTCAAGTCAGCTGTGTACTTTTCTTACTCTCTAATGCTGGTTTATTTCTATTTCAATTTATTTATATTCCTTTAATGTGTCATTCTGTTCAATGCCTTGTTTGTTTTATGCTGCTGAAACAACAACAATTCCCAAATTGGGATTCATAAAGTACATTTTATTTGATCTTATCTTAAAATCATCCCACCAACAGAACACACACGACTACTTTCTGGTTAAATCCGCAAGTCTTTATCTGTATTTGCATTTAATTCACCTTTTACCCCTAGATTTCTTTCCTCACCCTACTACACATTCAAGCACAGCATTAAAAAGTGGCTCATTGAAAACCAACAGTGTCAGCACTGATGTGTGTGTGTACGTGTGAGTGTGTATTGTAAATGTTTTATTTATTTATTATCATGACTTGCTCTTATCTGTATTCAGTGATGTCATCTATTGTAAATATGTACACTGGGATAACAATGTTGTGGTATTTTTATTATTGCTTTTAGGAAGTCAATCACCATCTGGCAAACGGACTATCGATGAAAACCAGCCTTTTGGCTAATTTGAGTACTTTTACATGTTTTTAATATGTTGATTAATGTACACTGTCCCTTGTTTTAAATAAATCAACTCAATAGATTTTACGGTTTTATTTCTGTTTCACTTATTATATGGATTGTGAGCTGTGTGACACATTTATTCACGTTGTATTTCCAACGTCTCGACTCTCACCCAGCGGCGTGATGCCGTAAAACTCGGCCTCGTGCATGAGCATGTGCACGTTGATGGAGCGCGGGTACAGCTCTTTGGTGCGCAGGAAGTTGAGGATGGTGGCGAACAGAGAGGGGTCTCTGTCGATGAAGATCTGGAGGGAGATGTTGAGATAAATATCACACATTTTACAGGAAATAAAACTGAAAATTAACTCAAAAACGAAAGGAAAGACCAAGAATATCCTTTTTGTGCATTTCATTCCAATAAAAAGACGACACAGCTTTTACATTACTTCCTGCTGCTTTCCTTCTTTCACCGTGGTAACACACCATTAGCCTGAACTGGTGCGCTAATCCCACCACTGCCCGTCTCCTAAATATACATACAGTATCCCCCAGTGCGCAAAACTGCCTTCAAAATCAAAGCATAAAACTGTTAACTTAAATTATACTAAGCATCTTTGAGCATTAGGAAACGCGCCATAAAAATCCCATGTATTATTATTATACTAAACTAAACTAAATGGTAGGGCTGCTCGATTATGGCAAAAATCATAATCTCGATTATTTTGGCAAAAATCATAATCTCGATTATTTTGGTCAATAATTGATATCACGATTATTAAAAACGATTATCCATTTACTTTGAAAACATCCATTTATTGGATAAATAAGTGTGAACAGTATGTTTTTAACAGTTGATTACCCTGAACTTTAAATATAACTCAACTGAAAAACCCATACAAAAAAAAATGTATACAAACAATAATAATACAAAAATATTAGTTATATTTCGATTACGTTGTTTTCGTAATCGTTGCAAGCCATAATCGATTAAAATATGATTAATTGAGCAGCCCTACTAAATGGTAAATGTATAATAACGAAAACAAGAAAGCATATCTCATAACACATTCATTCATTAATAAGTACAGCGTTACTCACAGCTCCAGTTTCATCCTTCAGAGTCGAGATGCGGCCGCTCAGAAGACTGAAAAACAAAAGTCATTTTAAACTGCAGCTACTTTTAACAACTTTTACATTTACTGAAGAACCCCTAGGGAACGGATGTCACTATTTTACTGTTGCATTGTTGCTGGTGGCGAAGTCCACAGGGACTTGGGACCGGTTCAAGTCCCGGAAAGACCAAGTGCTACCGAGGTGTCCCTGAGCAAGGCACCGTTCCCTAAACGGCTGCGCGCCGTACATAATGGCAGCACACTGCTCCTAACACTAGGTAGGTTCAAATGCAGAGAAACCATTATTACTACCTGTACTATGTAATGACAATAAAGTTGATCATCATCATCATCATCATCTAATGTTAGCATGCTTACACCATAAAGTAAGATAGTTAGCATTAAGCTCAAATAGTCCAAATAGTCATTTCAACTATACTCAGTGTTTTTCGGGAATCAATTCCACTTTGGATGGTGGGGGAAATGCCATCTCTTTTTACAAAAATCCATACTTTTCAGACACAAGTGAAAAAACCCAATTTTAAGCTGGTACGCTGCAGCATTGCGGGAAAAAAACTACCAGAATGAACACTGGTGGGTTCTTTGCAGCTCATTTGCAGCGTTTTGCATGAATTAGCATTATGCCTAGGTTGCAGTTTTGTAATGGTTATGCTACGGTGTATTTTGTTTCACTTTCCTGAATTTCCTTTTCCTTGCCAAGGAGTTTTGCAGAGAAGAGAAGAAAACACGTTGGAAAGTTGAATTTATCACTTTCCAAAATATAGAAATTGAACCTAATGTTAGGTAGTGTGTTTCAATCTATGGAACGAGGGGGGGTGAGGTGGGGAGTGAGGGGACCCTGAGGCAGAGCTTGTTATGCTGTCAAATACAGATCCATCTACACTGCACACTTTAATTTGTTCCTCTCCTTCTCCATTTCCTTTCAATTTCTGTGCTCTCTCCCTTTGTCTAGCAGTGAAATCCTTTGTTATTCTTAAATGTTGATGTTTTAGGTGATTTCTAAGAACAAGGGCTACTACAGGCAAAGCAAGGATTGCAGTTTTGGAGTCAAATCTGCTGAAACTTCTAGCAAATCTAGCAAATCACATAACTAATGAATTTTGGGAAGCACACTTTTTTCATAGAGCGTGTGAGAAGTGAGAAGATCGATACCCTTTCACAGACATGAGTGGTATTGAGCTTCTCATCTAAGTCTCAAAAAGTAAACCAAACGTGTATCAACTAACTGAACAATTTCTTCACTTAATGAGTCAGTCTGGTTTTGTCTTGGGGCGTCCAGTTAACAGAAAATGGTTCCTTCTTAAAAAAGAATGGGTCATTTAAAAATACTTGGAATATATGAATGTGAACTACTTAACTAAAAAAATATAAAAAAATAGGATGGGACTTTAAGCTTGCTTGTGTTAACCATCACATTTCTGAACACTGTGAATAACCCTAGCCTTGGACTATTTTTTTTTTTTTCAATGGTTTGTGCCCATTGGTTCCAATGAATGGAGGGCTTGATGCTTCAGTAATAGCTTCTACACTGTTATGCTTCAAACTTTGAGAACACATTCTACTAGAGGACATTTTTCAAGTATCTTTCTTACTTTTTTCATATGCTCATGAATATAGCATATCAAGTTGAGAAGATTTTAGAATCACTTATATTGTTTTGTTTGATAGGCTCCGTTTTTTGAAAAACCAATAATCTCTAATAAATAGGCCAAATGGGATTAACTGTAGCACAGACTGAGAGCACGACCTTATGACAAACAGAGAATTGAACGAGATCACATTTTTGCTCAAGCATCTGGAGAAAAAGCCTGAACCCAACCAATAAATGCCCATATATTTGAGATTAAATGTTTAACAGTTAAATATTGGTGCATTGATTTCTCGTTTGTGTGTTCCTTTAAATGCTTAGCCAATGATGAATTTAATTTCCTGTTGCAACAAGAATGACAATATGTCCTCTCACCTTTGGCAGGTATCTGGATCAAACCCACCCGAACATCCAGGATGAGGGAGAAGAGGGCGGACTTTGTGGCAGGATGCCTGGGAGGAAGGGTCATTGCAGCTGGTGGTCTAGGTCAGCACCTCCATTCCTTTCCCATTTTCAGTTTGATTGTTACTGTCAATTAAATAAATTGTTGTGCTTTGACCAAATAAGGAAAAAGAAAGGAAGGAGAGACAGAACAAAAGTCCAAGTCGTCCTTTGATTGATTTCCAATGTTGCAGGTCCTTTAGTCTGTTAATAGACAAGCCTAACATCTGTGTTCAGGTTTAGAGTTTCTTCTGAAGTAAAAAACATAAATGTTTCTCGTATTTATTTCCTACAGTATCTGGTTTGTATAGGGAAAATAAATATCGGTTTATACTGATAAATAAAGATATTTCTTGTTTTCTCCATCTACTCTGGAGAAACATAAAAGAAAATGTCAAAATCAATGTCAAAGACCTAGAAATCCTACGTTTTAAAACTCTAGTATAGAAATCTCCTAAAAGGCTGCATTCTGAATTTCCTGCGAGTCAACAAAATGGCGTATTTTATTGAGAGGCTCTTGGAAGACCGCTTTGACCTGTAGGGTCAGGGTGACATGACCAACAGACAAGTTTCAGGAATCAGTAGCCAAGTTTTCCATATATTCCCATCCTGGGTAATTTGATAAGAAGAGAAACATTGAAACATTTAGAGAACTGTATTTTATTGAGTATTGCAACCATTTTAACTCCAGTAAAAAGGTTATGTCCTGTTCACAGATTGGTTGTAGGTTTGTTTCTCTATTTGTGAGCAGTAGGCTATACCTGCCCAATTTTCATGGAAAAGGAAAAGTTAAGCATAGGCGAAAGAAGAAGCCATTCAATTGCGAAGCAGCTTGGAGTCATGGTACAGATTATTCTTTACCTTTGGAAATTGCCTTGGCTTAATCAGATTTAAAAAAACTGATTTAGGTTCCCTTCATATTTTCACAGCTGTATTTTTGAAGAGTTTCCTCACAGTCATGGGCCAGCTTACTGCCAGATTTGACTGTGCATGACAGTGCTACGTCATTGTAATACGTTGAGGGAATATTTAGCAGACCTTGCAAATAACATGCCCTTTCTCGCAATGTTAATGGTAATTAAAAACAATTTGTCTATCCATCCCCTCATAGAGATATGGTCCAACTTGTTAATGGTTTCTTCTTGGCTCAAACTAAACCCTTCCACCAATATTCGTGAAAATCGAGCCTGTAGTTTTTCAAGAATCCTGCTGACAAACAAAAAAACAACTAAACAGAACATACGTAGCCTAGCCAAACCTCATTAGAAATGTCTAGTCTCCAAGCCAAAGACGATGCATGGTCTGACTTTAGAAAATACGATAAAGGTTATTGCACCTTTCAACCAAATAACCCATGCATCTTTTTTATAATTACATTATAAGCTTAAATCAATACCTGCTGCCAAGGCATATGTTCCTGCAGAATTACTGAAGCAATTAGTGTCATTACTGTTGCTTGGTAACTCAAAATATTTCTCATGGATTGTTTTTTGCCGATTGAAGTGTTACCCTAATACTTGGCTAAGAGTTGGCTTAATCTGATAATGAAAAGCCTTACCGACGGTGAAGTTGCAATCCAGTCTCATGGCATTTCGTGTTCACCAACACGATTTTTAATCTATTGATTTGTGTTCACCAACACGATTTCCCCCTTTTTTTCGTGTTGCACAGCACGATTTTGAAAGCAATGTATTTCTATTGGTAGTCTCACGGCATTACGTGTTATAGGAAGACCGGAAGCTGTGTGGTTCATAAAAACATGTTCTTACTCAATATCAAGCCACGATTATTGCTTTTATTTAAAATCGTATCATTTCGGACTTTTGTTGCTGTCTGTGACGAAAATAAATGGGGCTCATTTTATTGCTTTTAAAATTGTGCTGTGCAACACGAAAAAGGGGAAAATCTTGTTGGTGAACACGAAATGCCGTGAGACTGGGTTGCTACTTCACATAGTCATGTCTGATTAGGTGATTAGGTGTCAGCGTGCATTTTACAAAAAATGTGAAGAAACTTGAAAGAAGGGACGGATAAAACACAGTGTAGAGGGGGGGGGCAACTGTGACTGTAAAAACCTACAGTATACGTATGTGTTCACCGAAAAATGACTCCAATGAGGGAACACACTGGGCTAGTTCGATTCGTGAAACCAATCGTCAACAACACGTTGAATTAGTTTGATTTCCAGACATAACGACGTTACTAAGTAAGTACAAAACAAAGTGGCATTCCACATCGAAGAAAAATGCAGGAACTCTAACCCCTGTATCCCAAACCCTAACTACCTCACGTACTAATTTTCACTCAAATGATCAATCCCTACGAAATGGATGTGTTGCCTAAACATAACCACTTAGTGGCATATAACAACTTTAAATAGAAAGTTCATATGCTTAGCTGTCATTTCATTCCCGTGTTTAAAACTGCCATTCAATGACCGTTTTACAAAAATAAATGAAACAATCATAAATGTTTTGGGAGTCATTGGTATATGCCCTATTCTGTCGTTTAGGTAAAAAGGAATTGTGTATTTATATGTTTTAACTTTTTTTTGTTTTTTATAAACAAACAGCCAGGCAGACAGCACAATAGCAGTTGGCAGACAAGTAGGGTGACAATATTATAATTGAAGTCCAACAGGACGGAACA
>NW_011333533.1:0-1964 GCF_000735185.1 Notothenia coriiceps
TAAGGCGTGTCACGGCCGAACGGCTGGTGTGTCCGGGCCTTAACATCTACGTCACTTTACGGCCCTGCCCACTTTGGGAGGAAACCAACGCTGTCATTTGAATGGCGATCGAGCCTGAAGCCACAGAGCTCTTCTTTTACTGTCCTTTGTTCTTAGAGGAAGTAGAACAACGTAACTCTGGATTTGTTTTAATGTTTGAGGTGCAATAAGCGACACAGCAGCTTGTTGGCATGACAAAACTATTACGTTCCGCCTCGCTCATCATGAGAGTAACAGCTGGCGAAAATTACAGTCTCGCCTACTGATTTTAATTTAACCATATATCGAGCCCGATTGTTGATTTCAAATGATGTAATGTAATTGTTTGCCTGACTGGAGATCGTAATCGGGCTCTTTGAAGATCCAGAAAATCCACGGTTTTCTTACATTTCTGATCGGATTGGCAAAAACTTCAGAATTTGTATTGACCGCCGTTCAAATGACAGCGTTGTTTTCCCCCAAAAGTGGGCGGGCCGTAATATTCGCCTGGAAGTGACGTAGGTGTTACTCTCATCTATAGAGGCGTTTCAGGCAGGGGTGGGGGGGAACAGATTTTAGCCATAGCAGACCATTGACATACACTAAAACCCCAAAAAGCATAACAGGGCCAGTTTAAATTCTAAATGTATTCAACAGTTAGCTGTAGTTCAAAGCAGCGTCACTCTGAGGAACCTGCAACACAAGATGAAACTGGTTTATTACTTATTTAGATAACTTTAAAATGACTTCAATCCAAGGTTTGATCCTCATGTGCTCAGCAGCTACAGGGGCCATGGCAAACTGAGGTCCCAGGCTCCTCCAACAGAGCAACATGAATATATAAAGGACCTCAAACAGATACAATAGTGCAAGAGAATGTTTTAAGATGTGCACGTAAATACAAATCAAATAGAAATAGTGCAGGTTCTGGTGTTTAATAGTCTAACGTGATGTTCTCTGTGTTTCAGACACGTGTACGCCGTGGGACAGAGAGTCTGGAAACGCTGGAAAAAGCGATATTTTGTCCTCGTTCAGGTGAGGGACATCCATCTGAGATCACATGACGTGTGTTGGGGCATTGCAGCCAGTAACAGACTGAAGGTTAAAGTGAAATGAATGTATAAACAGACTGTTAGTGGAGATTAGTGAAGATATGAAACCTCTCATTAAACTGAGTATATTTAAACTCAGGGCTTATCAAACCTCAGCCTTCACACTCAAACACCATCTTGTCTTTTTATGACTGTGCAGAGTTTAGAAGAGACAGTCAGTTCAGAGAGGTGAGATGAAGATATTAAAGGGTCTCGTCTCAGCGGCTCCTCTCCAGAGTCCTGCGGAGTTAATTGAGTTGTGGTCTTTTAAATTCTCATTTACACGTCCTTTATTTACTCCCTCCCTCTGAGCCATCACTCTGGACCTCTGAGGCCAGGGACATTTAAATGAGTGTGTCCTGATGAAATGGAGTCTGGTGACTTCCTCTGATCTCTGAAAGGCTCCGAGAGAGGAAGGGATTGAGTATCTTAGATTGTATTGATTCTGCACGGGATGCTTGATTGAGTGTGTGACAACTTTTCATGGTGTGTGTGTGTGTGTGTGTGTGTGTGTGTGTGTGTGTGTGTGTGTGTGTGTGTGTGTGTGTGTGTGTGTGTGTGTGTGTGTGTGTGTGTGTGTGTGTGTGTGTGTGTGTGTGTGTGTGTGTGTGTGGCATCTCTCTCAGGTGTGTGTGTTGCAGCATCTCTCTCAGGTGTGTGTGTGTGTTGCAGCATCTCTCTCAGGTGTGTGTGTGTGTTGCAGCATCTCTCTCAGGTGTGTGTGTGTGTGTTGCAGCATCTCTCTCATGTGTGTGTGTGTGTGTGTGGCAGCATCTCTCTCATGTGTGTGTGTGTGTGTGTGTGTTGCAGCATCTCTCTCATGTGTGTGTGTGTGTGTATTGCACCAATTTAAAA
>NW_011333534.1:0-2267 GCF_000735185.1 Notothenia coriiceps
CAAGACCAGATCTTCATGTATTAATGTAGAAAATAGTCAGCACATTAAACCATTATGAAAGTAATCATTAGTTAGCTCATTGTTCAAAATGAGCTCCAACTACACACAGTTAAGTCAACTCTTGCATCGGTAATAACAATAAAATAAATGATATAATATAGTATAACTTGTGTCTACTTTAAATACTTTAACAACACTTTCCTAATTATAGCATACTTTTACTAAAGTAACATTAACATGTTTAAATGCAGGGCTTTTGTAAGAGAGTATTTGTATAGTGTAGCATGGTCTACTTGACTTATTTAACCGAAGTGATCGTAACGTTACTTTGCAAACCGTCACCCCCCCACACACACACACAAAAGGACACGGTAACGTTGTGATGAACTTCAATTAATGATAACTATGGAGCTTGCTAACAGCAAGGCACAAGGCTACTTCACTCATTTAGCTAGCTAATGTAAGATACAAATGCTGCCGAGCCCTCACTGCTTGTAAAATAAAGAGCACAAACTGACTACTTACCCGAGCCCCACTGTTCTCCGTCATTTTTCTCCCGGGTTGTTGTGATCACATGACTGACAAAGCCGTGCTCTGATAGGCTAGAAGTCGGTTTGATTGCATTCAGGCTCGATTGCTTATCCTGTCTGAGTAGTCCGGATGATGCTGCATCGCAATTTTGGACGTCAAATTTTATACAACAACATTTTGGACGTCAAATTGTATACACCGAAATTGTGCATTCAAATGTTTTTCACTTGAATTTTTGGGATCTGAACATTCAAATTGTTTTAACTTGAATTGTTACATTATTATTTCACATAGGTAAGTTCGGAGCAAAAATAATTCAGATACATGATTTTCAAAGTACTTATTTTCAATGCTATAAATTCGGTGTCTAATAAAATTCAAATACTTCTGTCTCTTGTTTGCTTCCATACGCTGCCCTTAAAAAGTAACAAGCAACTGAAGCAAGTGCAATTATGGAGGGTGGAGATTTGGAGTTTAATCAAAAATTATTTTACTAAACTTCCGCTACAGCAGCAACTAAAAATGAAATCTGATGACAGGCCAATGCCCAAACTGGAGCTGTGTACAGAGAGGAAAAAAGGAGCGAATCGGACGTAAAACTTTAAATAATAAACAGCGGATTTCTAACATTTGACATTTCATGTTGCCGGACTGGGTCAGTTTCCAGGGCAAAATTTTAGTCCCAGTCCGCCCCTGCCTGACTGCATTATAAAGGGCCCTGTGGGGATCAAACCCGTCACACTGGTCTCCTCGAGAGACACTACCATCAACTCACATCTGCTGATTGTCATGATTTCTCTTTAGTTTCGGCCTATTTAAGAGGATGAAGAGAAGGATGAATTTGAAACAACACACATGAATGGAGGCCATGCTAGCTTTGCGACTTCATGGACATTGATGTTAGTCTGTCTGAAAGAATCTGTCTAAAAAATATCTCATATTTGATCCTGTGACCACTCACTGGTCACACGATCAGGAACAGCAAGTCTTTTTTTCTGAAAAATATACATTTTATTGATTGCAGCAGACCTGTTCAACGCTGCGTGCAGCTTTAATTGTGTATTTATTTTACTGTATTTTTTCTCTGTACCAAGGAGTATACATGCACATCCAAACATAATAGGGTGGGTTCTGAGCTGAGCCGATCAGTAGACGGCTCTCCACAGTCGGCAGCTACTTGTTTGTATTTTATGCCCATTGAACATCTCCACATGCAGCAACACTTCTGAGACAGGCAGATTAAAAAAGAAAGTCCTGCCATTATTTTCTGACACACCTTCTAACAGCCTGCCCGCTCAATATCCATTGATTTAGCCACAGTGACTGCGCCCTGTTCCCCTCCTTGTGGGGATGTAAAGGGGAAATCATTAAGCTGCCTTCTCTGTGTCTGAACCTGGACATTAGTGTTAAAACAGCCAGGAGAAAAAGGAATGCTAGGAGGAGGGTGAGGAGAGGGCTGGAAAGAATATTAATCAGTGTGTTGTGGGAGTCCGGCAGTCAGGGTCTGCACTGTCAGCGCCGCAAATTGGAAAATGTTTTAATGGTTTTCTGTTCACTGCTCCCCTCAATGCCCTCTCAGCTCTATCACATGCACACTAGTCATGCCACAGTGACAAACCTGACACACACACACACACACACACACACACACACACACACACACACACACACACACAGAGAGAGAGAGAGGGCAGAGATAATGATACTAACCACTCCAGAATATATTATTCAGAGTG
>NW_011333535.1:0-2111 GCF_000735185.1 Notothenia coriiceps
TGAAAAATAAAGAGCTTTTTGAATATTAAAGCATGGAGACATGTCACAGTAGAGACACTACATACTGATATACACCTGAACATCAGCAGGAGAGGACTCTTTAAAGTAGAGACACTACATACTGATATACACCTGAACATCAGCAGGAGAGGACTCTTTAAAGTAGAGACACTACATACTGATATACACCTGAACATCAGCAGGAGAGGACTCTTTAAAGTAGAGACACTACATACTGATATACACCTGAACATCAGCAGGAGAGGACTCTTTAAAGTAGAGACACTACATACTGATATACACCTGAACATCAGCAGGAGAGGACTCTTTAAAGTAGACACACTACATACTGATATAAAGCCAATAATGAGCAGAATAGGGCCCCTTTAAAATTATTTTTTTGGGGTGGCAATACATGTTCTTAATAAAGAAACCCCCCCCTGTTTTTCCTCTATTACTGTGACTGAATGAAATGCCTATACAAGCTCCAGAAGAGTCGTTTTGATCATAATCTTAAACGCTGTTTGACTTAAACAGCAAGCATTTTAAAATAACTTGAGTGACAAATTCATCTGAACAATTGACTTTATTAAATAAAAAAGAAAAAAAAGAAAATCACCATTAATCATCGTCTACATTGTACAAAACAGAAGTTGAGTGAGCACTGCTATATGCCGTTTGCACACAAGAAATAAAGTATTTAATGTATGTATAGTTTTCTGGATGTGAGTGACGTTAAAGCAGAGCGCATGAGGAGAGATGAAGGCCAAAGTTCAACAGCACAAAGACACACAGCATTTCACATTTAGACTTTGTAACTCGATCCCACTTCCTCTCACTTTAAGTCGGCAACAACATACAGGAAGATAAACTCACATGCATGAAAATGACTTGCACACATCTGCGTAAACATTACTTTGTTTCTTAAACTGGGAATTTAGGCACTCGTCACCTTACTGTACGGAAAAAAAAAAGAGTCACGAAAAAGCTCTGTATGAAAATGAGTTTAATTAAATCACATAATGTTAGCTGGGGGGGGGGAAACAGAAACAACAGATATATATAATAAAAAAAAACAAGAATTAACAAAATACTATGAGAAAAACAACTGACACAATCATGGCTAGGCAACGTTTCTCTTAGCGCTAATCGAGCATCAACACTATGGACTTTATAAATGTGTATAATCTTTCTGTCGTAGCCATTACAGTGGAGTGGAGGTGTAGTAACTTCATCCTCACGTCGTCTTTTGGACTCCTCCAGAGGCAGAATCGTGTGATTTGTGGAAATTCGGGGAGGGCTCCAACATACACTCATGGCCAGTCAGTTTGGACAAAGTCTGGTGGGGGTGGGTGCAGTTTACTCAGAGGATGTTCTCCCTCTAAGCCCCCACCCTGCACCGCTCTGCCTGTATTAGTCTGTACAGCTAGGAGGGCAGGCTTTAGAAACCACCTCCCATTCCTCCCATGCCTCCCATTCCTCCCATGCCTCCCATTCCTCCGGACATCTCCTTCTCCTCCTTGGGGATCTCCGTCACCACGCACTCAGCGGTGGAGAGCAGAGAGGCGACTCCTGCGGCGTCCAGCAGCGCCGTCCTCACCACCTGAAGGGAGAGAGAGGACGCTATTAGTTTATAGCTTGGTGTCAGCAGTCATTTTATTTCACTCCTATGGTGAAGCACTTTGTAACGTCTGCTCATGCAAGGTGCCATGTAAAAACGTATTTCTAAATTAAAAGGTCTCCTATTATACTGTTTTCCCATCAATATATATTACAGGTCTCAGATATATCCAGAAACCTGTCTCTGATTGGCTGAAACACCAAACAGATCATTGCAGCATTACCCATAACCCCCTCTGTTTCAGCCCTGTTTCCAAAGTGCTGATTCTGTTACTTTAGATGAAAATAAGGAGCCCCTCCCCACGCCCCTCTGAGAGACATTTGGTTACAAAGAACACAATGGTGCTCTAGGAGGAGATTCAGGTGATAAAGTGTGTGTGTGTGTGTGGGGGGGGGGTTACCTTGGTTGGTGATTGGCTAATGGTTATACAACCCAAAAATATGTTATGACATCACGAAGTGGCCAAAATCTGATCAGCCCATTTTCAGAC
>NW_011333536.1:0-4115 GCF_000735185.1 Notothenia coriiceps
GGCAACCCGCGGCCCTCGAGCTGCATGCGGCCCTTTAAGCCCTCTGCTCTGGCTCCCTTGAGCTTAGACAAAAATAAGAAGGAAATAAAATAAAAGTATTTGTAGGACTATTTAAATGTTGTTGCATTGTTGAAAATGTTTCGTATCTTGTATTTTGAGGTGATACTGTGACACATAAATAAAAAACAAAAAGGTTTTAATTAGGTCAACTAAAATATGCGTCACATCCTGCTACGGTCCCGCGCCAGCCCCTTTTCTTGCGGGTGAATAACCTGACCCCCGGCTCGATGAGCGAACTATGGATAAATCAAAGAAAATAAAAGTACCGTAGGAACACAGGATTTAATTCTGCGTGGACATAGTTATGTGCTTTAACAGCAAACGATGCTGGTTTACCGGTATGTTTGATATGTAGAGAGAAGTTGTCAAAGGTGCTGCAGCCTTTACGTATCGAGGAACAACACGGGAGAGGAAGACAGCTGACGATCTTCAGTCATAATTCAATCGGGTATGTAATTTATTTCAGAAAACACTTTTTTTTATATTCCATGGAATGCTCTTAACGTCCCGATAGCAATGCATATATTAAATGCTTTGACAATAAATACATAAACAAATTAATTTCTGGAAGCCGTAGCGCTGTAAAAAGCACGACCAATCATCTGAGCCTCCCCGGCTAAAATAACTGGATGGCCTACCTGCCTGTCAGCCTTCCATCTGTGCACAAACTTATCTCGTGCCCTCATTGGTCATGTGCGCGTTCGTGTGTGTTGGAGGAGGGACTCTGTAAGAAAGTCTGAAGGAAAAGGCAGATTTTTTCCGGTTGTGTATTTTCAAACTCTAGCGCACTCGAGCTGGTTTCTCCATTCTTACCTACCCCACCGTTAACTCTTTTTAGGGTGCAGCTATATGTTTTATTTATTTCAAAGTGGGCTCATTTTAATTATATATTTGTTTCCTCCAAATGTGCAGATGACTCCCCAAGTGCTGTGTTTAATTTATTTTAAAGTAGGCCTCTGTATTATTTTGAATTCTCCTTATAGGAGTTCTTTGTTTCTTATTAGAGGTTAACAGTTTTATATAACGTAATAAATAGCCTAATAAATGCAAAAAAACTGTAGTTTCTGTCTGATATAACAATAAATACAACTTTATTAGCTATCAAGCTATGAAATATGTTTTGCGGCTCCAGACAATTAATTTTTGTTGGCAAAAGGAGCAAAATGGCTCTTTTGGTCAAAAAGGTTGCAGACCTCTGGTTTAGGGCAACAGAGAAGGCCTTGCTGGCCCTGACGGCCCACCACTGGTCAAACTCTATTCTTTAAATGTACCAAACCGTTTACATTTAGTGTATAAGTATAGAGCAAGTATAGTGCATTTTACATTGTAAACATTTTTACAAAACTATATTTGATTATATTAACTTTCGTTTAAATTATATAACTCAATATGGCAACCTCCACAGCACTATAAATGTACAAAGCGCATGTCATGTAGTGCACAAATGCATGAGAGATATGCCATTCGTATTACTTAGTACAGCTGAGGTGGGAAGGTTGCTCTGTAATTATGTTAGCACTCAGCCTCCACCTTTTTTAAGAGCTATAAATCCTGTCAGGTTCAGGTCTGCTCTGAAACAAAGAGAGAGAAAGATTCCAGATAAGCTTTAGACGGCAGAGGCTCTATCTCTCTCGTCACCACAATACTTGTTATTTATGGCTTTACCTTCACTGTGAATGCATATCTCCTTGCTAAACTAAAATGCTTTTAAATGACTGACAGCAACTGTCGGAAGTATATCCAGGCAACTATCTGCCTGACATTAACACTCTTTCCTTTCAGCTCAACAACACAGAGAATATCTCCTACGTCCTTGTTGTGTGATATTTCCAACAGCTCCATTGACTGATTTTTCTCGAAAACTACATCTTTACTATTTTCAAACATAATGTGATGACACCCTGGTCTGATGGGTAATACGCTTTTCATTGATACCAAATACAAAAGTTATCAACAAGTAGATCAGGAAGAAAATCCATGGAAATCCATTCAGACAGAGTAATTCATTTTGTAGTTTTAAGGTTTCATCCATAAAAATGTATCTTACAGTAACTTTAATAGAGTTCACTTTATCACAGCTGTACACATCTTATGCTGGGAAAAGGTTTGAAGAGCAGGCTGTAAAATCAAAAGAGTGAGCTGAAGGGAGTTATAGAGCTCATTACGCCGAGGGGAACCTCCATTTGAGATTTGGGGGGGTTAAGGTAGTTTGGCTGGATGGATGGCATTTCAGCATTCATGGCATTTACTTGCCAGGAATTAGCATGTTTGAACAGTGAAGCTGATATCCAGAATGTTCTCAAAGAGGGAGAAAGAGAGTAAGTTGTGCTTACATATCCTTTTCAGTTTTTTATATTTATTCCATTTTTTTTACATGGGAATACAATTACAACTAAATTAACACATTCTACTGTGATTTAATTGTAATACACATTTCAAAATGATGCCGACATAACGCCATACAGAGACCGGTTAGTAAAACAGCATGAATTAATGCTTTGACAAGTATGCAGACCCTTTTAAATGTGTGTTTCCTAAATGGAGATCTGATGGATCAGGCTAAGCTAACATGTAGCTGCTCTGTCCACACTCACAACAACGTCCTACAGACAGAAATAAAGCAGCAACTGTATTCACCATGCCACAGACAGTCTGTGGTTTGAACATGTAGAACATTCCTCCAGTTTCAGAACAGATATGAGAAGCAGTGAGCTCTGTGTGCTAACAGCTAATGGCTACTGTTTAGTTTTCTGATTCAACGTCAGTAACGGCAGGCTGAGATCCTCACCGCTGATTAACTTTCATTAGAACGCGTCACACAAATTTGATGCTCGAGTTGAAAATGTGAACTCTCGCGATTAACAGGGCCCCTTCGATTTTGTGATTTACATTCATACAAACCGATAGAGCATAATAAAGGAAAGAGGAAACCCCGAAAAGCATAATAGGGTCTCTGTTTGACCCCAAGACTGTTTTTCAGGTCTCAGGCCCGAAAATGACATTTCCAGAACAAATGACCATAAAATAAAATTAATAATCTTTTTTCTCAAAGTATTGATAAACCTGTGAGCTGGATGAATTAGGGATCATCAATAATTTTTTCAAAGTGACAGACACATTGGATTAACCTATGGATTAACCTTCAGCCACGTATTTTCTCGTTTTAATGCCATTGAACACGACTTTTGATCAAAAATAACAGCTAAGGTGAGCATATCTCTGTGTTTTGCGACCTAAAGCTATGTCGCGTGTTGTCTGTATTTGTTTCCCCAGTCATGAGTTCTGATCGCTCAGTGATGATCCTTATATTTCTACAATCTGTGCACTCTCAGGATGTTATCTAAGCTTGTATGTGCAGATCCAATAAGTAAATCGATCGGTATAAGATTTTTTTCGCACAGGGCTAATTCAGAGGCTCAGCGTTAGCCTTGTGTTTTCTTTTTGCAAAAAATAAATAAATCATCAGTTAGCTGAGTTTCTTCCCGTTACATGGATATGAAACATTCATAGTTTATTCAATCTTAAGAAGCCCTCAGACACTGTTGCTTGCAGATGTTGTGGTTTCAGACCAGCCGAAGGGTCCGTGGGGTCTAAGAGGTTAACCAGTTAAGCCCCGCGCCTGTTTTTCAGGCCTCAGGCTCGAAAAGGATATTCCCAGAACAATTGACTATATCTTCACTTCTAAAAGGGGTACATTAATAATCTTTTTTCTCAAAGCAATGATAAACCTGTGAGTTGGATATAGAAAAGTCAGAATCAGAAAATATTTTTTTTACTTTAAAGTAAATTCAGATTGAACATCGTAAAAAAAATTAAATGATAGTGTCCGTCCAAAAGAAAACCATTACTTATAGTGAAAACCACCCTTGAATGATGGGATAGTAGACTAAAAGCGTGAGGAATCCAAACTATAACATATAATATGTACTCGCGATGGCAAAATGAAACTTTGAATGAAGCATCGAACCACTTGGAGAATTGTGTCGGAAATAGGTTCATTTCTCGAAGCTTTAGTTACAGCGACCTCTCCTGGCGAAGTGCAAGGCTGCAGTGGG
>NW_011333537.1:0-2337 GCF_000735185.1 Notothenia coriiceps
CAGTATGTAGTGTCTCTACTTTAAAGAGTCCTCTCCTGCTGATGTTCAGGTGTATATCAGTATATAGTGTCTCTACTTTAAAGAGCTCATTTATTTTTCTCATACTGCCTGTGCTGCAGCACCTCTGTTCACCCTCTGTCTGAAACCAGAGCCCAGTCTGCTCTGATTGGTTAGCTGGCCGGCTCTGTTCTGATTGGTCAATCGCTTAAAGATGTCCCGCCCCTTAACCTATCGCTTACACTGTGTTGGAGCGCTAGCCAATAGAAGCTCAAGTGTTCCATAGTGATCTCATCATGTTCCAGAAGTAAACAAAGGAGTCCACTTGAGGCTTTTCAGGAAGGGGGGGGGGATGTGTGGGAGAGAAACTCCCTCTGGAGGGTACACAAGGATTTTAATCTCTGCAGACCATTTAAATGCACAACAACCAATATAACACACCAACAATCTAAAATCATTGAGGAAACACAACTTCGCAATTGTTCGCTATTTAGACTACTTGTCAACGGTACAAATGTGTACATTATAACAAGAATTTTAGATTAAACATTAGAAAAAATTAACTAATGTTAGCACTAATCTCCCAGATAAGTATTTGTACAGTGTGTTGTTAAAACTGTTTGCCATCATTATTGCATTTGTTGTTTAGTTCGTTGTGTCCTCTGTAAAAACTGATATTGACCATTAGTGGTTACGGTGGAGGCTCGGAAAAAGCAGAGCGGGTTTTCTGCGTTTTCCTGCACTGTTTATCATTTGTTATCTGTTGTGTTTATATATTCTAAAATAGTGTAAAAAGATGAAATAATTGTTTCTGTTTAAAAGGGTATTGAGCTGTATACCTAATATGTCACACTTCTTTGATACATGCTGATTTACAAGGTATTACAGTTTAAAAAATCAAAGTAGTTTACATGTATGGGAGGGGGGGTGCGCAAAGGCTTTAACATCTCAGGGATAAAAGGAACATTATAAGTCCCACATGGAAACATAGCTTTGCTTTTATCTGCATGCTTGGTCTTTGTGGTGTAACATGAATGTGCTCAACAAGCAGCACAGAGACACATAAATCAATTGTTTTCCCTGAAGCATCAAATCCAACACCTCTCTCTTCATGTTTGTTTTCATGTCCCATTAACGCACCATGATGTGACATGTCAAACACATGTGTGATCAACATGTTGACCTTTTCAGATGCTCGAGCACATGATACTACGAAGGATTGCTTCTCTTGAGTTCAACTTCTTCTGTGTTCAGATTGTATTATCGTCTGTTTGTCATGTGGATCATGCTGTGTGCATTTGTTTTCGCCGAGGTTTCTATATCTGTGAGAAGGAGGATTCTGACGCATTACGGAAAATAACTTCCATATGAATACATATTTAGTGCATCAGCCAGGACTTTATTTTTGCACAAGGCTTGTTATATAAAGTGAAAGACTGACTCTAATGCGATGTTTGAATCAGGCTGGAACATTTGTCAGGAGAGCTTTTAAGAAGCATTTAGCCAACATTGTGAATGGAGTCTGTGCTTAAGTGAAAACCGAAAACTTTTTAAACACACACATAATCGCCCTAAAAGCTGGCAGGACCCTAATCATGTGGGACGAACAGTAGTTTATTAATATTATGCATGAAAGCTCATGTGACATGCCACCATGAAAAATGATGTTAAAGTAAGCAAAATAAAGTCCACCAACTCGTGGAGTAAATTGCACAGACAGCAGTTAGTAAGATTGATTTCAGCAGCCACTTGTCTGGAAATACCGAAGACTAGAAACGGTTTTGAAAACTTTTGTCACGTAGTGATCGTCTTCTCAATAGAACATCTTTGATAATGTCTTCTGGCCAATCAGAATCAAGATAACGGCGTGGGGTTGTTGCAGGAAGTCCCGACGGAGAATACTTTTGCTATAGTACATCTCTATACATCGATACAACATTACGTGTTGATAGAAATCAACACGTAATGAATTAAGACCCCACGGTTTGATGATTGATAGGTGTGTGGGCTGTCTTTCATTTTGACACACAGAACAATGTTATAATAAACATACCGCCTACTGTATGTTAAATGGATATATCCGCCTTCTTTCATTTATCTTTCCATTCCCACAACAATATACATAAAGAAATGGCATATTTTGGACATAGTTCGAATGGTGATTAATCATGATTAATAAATTTTTAAGCTGTGATTAATCTGATTAAAATGTTTAATCGTTTGACAGCCCTAATAAAAATACATATATAATATATATATAAAATAATGTATGATATGACATCATTGCCTCTGCATTGGATTATTATCGGATAGGGTAATAACTTCATAATTCACTAGGTC
>NW_011333538.1:0-9294 GCF_000735185.1 Notothenia coriiceps
AACTATCTTTATAACTACTTCACTAGATTACGTTAACTATCTTTCTAACTACTTAACTAGCTTACGTTAACTATCTTTATAACTACTTAACTAGATTACGTTAACTATCTTTCTAACTACTTAACTAGCTTACGTTAACTATCTTTATAACTACTTAACTAGATTACGTTAACTATCTTTCTAACTACTTAACTAGTTTACGTTAACTATCTTTCTAACTACTTAACTAGCTTACGTTAACTATCTTTCTAACTACTTAACTAGCTTACGTTAACTATCTTTATAACTACTTAACTAGATTACGTTAACTATCTTTCTAACTACTTAACTAGTTTACGTTAACTATCTTGCTTATATTAGCTCCCTATCACACAACTAGCTTACGTTAACTATCTTTCGAACTACTTAACTAGCTTACGTTAAATATCTTTCGAACTACTTAACTGGCTTACATTAGCTCCCTATCACACAACTAGCTTACGTTAACTATCTTTCGAACTACTTAATTAGCTTACGTTAACTATCTTTCGAACTACTTAACTAGCTTGCATTAGCTCATATCTAGCTAGCTTTGGTGTGAATTGTGTGAATTATTATTTAACACCCCATGGAGAAACTTGCAGTGTGGTCATGTGTCTACCGTCCCAATAGGCTTGTTATTGATCGCGTCCGTTACCGTGGCGACACTGCCGTAGTTTTTCTCCGCCTCCGTTTCCATGGCGATGAGCGTGTCGCTGTCCTCCCTGGCCTCGCCTCGACGCCTCATCCTCCTGCAGGAACAACCTTATCCATCATTAATAATATCTACTGGAGTCGTATGAGAAAAAGTATTTGTTGCTATTATAAAACGATCAATATTTTTCTAAGATTAAATCAGATATTCTTTTTTTTTAAGTTGTACATTCCCTGAGATTAATGTGGTCTATTGATGAGTAAATAACTTTCCAATATTAAATAATTAATTTATAATAAAAAGAGATATCAAAAAATAAAGTCGTAAATGTGCGAGATAAATCATTGAATATTTTTCAGATTACAATCGCACATTAACGAGAACGTAACTGTATTTCCTGAGATATCAAACTCATGGAAAATAAAAAAAAAGGATATTCTCCAAGATTTAATCAGACATTACAAGAAAAAAGGTAGATATTTTTGAAGTGGAAAATGTATGAGGAAAACTTGACTGTTCTCAGATTACCGTCATAAAGTAATTATAATGAATCTCAAAGAATATCTTCTGTACTTCTCTTTCTTGTGTATACAACTTTAATCTCAGAGAATATTCACGTTTGTTGTGGTGCTTTTCTTTCTACCTTAACATTTTCTTAAGGCGTGTTATTAGTACTTCTTCTACTGCAGGAACATTTGACCAAAACAGAGTACTTTTAATGAAGTAACATTGAACACTAACTGAGTATTTGACAGTTTACTTATAGTACTTTTACTGCAGTGACATTTGAGTATTTTCACACTGTGTAAGGTATAGAGTATTAGACAAGAACATCGTAGACACGTTTTAATAAATAAACTAAAGAATGTAGAAAGTAGAAACTTCCTCCTGGAGAAGGACTTACCTGCAGCCCGGAGCAAATACTGTGTGTGTGTGTGTGTGTGTGTGCGCGTGCGTGTAAGCCCATGTATGCCCCCCATCCGTGTCTCCACCAAAAACAAACACTCATCTGCAGTTCTTTTTTTATTTGAATTAAAAATTATAATTAAACTTCAGTGAATATTATTTAAAATACTCTGTGGTGTTATTAAAGTAATCCTAATATTGGTAATAACAAATGTAAAAGACTGCATTAACATGCTGTAATATATGTATACATGACATGTTACATGCTACTTACTTGCTCTCAACACTGTGGACAATCCCCACAGGAGCAATTTGGGGTGAAGTGTCTCAGGGACACAACGACATGCTGACTGCAGTGGGGTTTGAACCTGAGACCCCTGATCCCAACACCAACGCACTAGTCCATTGCGCCACAGCCTCCTGGCATACATCCAGTGTATTTTATTTATAATGTGTATTCTATGGATACTATGGAATATGTATTCTGTGTATTTTAACTTGTGTGTGACGCCTTGTTAACTGCAATAATAAATAATAAAGTGCACTTTTTCTAATAAAACAATCTGTGAGTAGATGAAACATCGAACACAATAAAATGACTGATATTTCATTTAATCATTATATTACTTTGTATTTCAGAAGTGAATATATAATAAGACATATATATAGAAACACAAGATTGAACGTTCTTTTATTTTGAAGGTATGTGTATGACACGTGTATTATGGGATTTTTAATAATGAGAGAGACCTTTGGGTTTTATTTTGTTTATTATGTTTGTAACGCAGCGCTCTGATTGGACGAGAGCACACAGGGATTCAACAAGCTGAAGTTTATCCTACTGTACACACACACACGTCTTTGGCAGGAAGCAGCTTCTTCCTCTGCTGAACAAACATCGACACACAAGGAGCTGCACGGGACGGTGATGTCATCAAGCACACACACACACACACACACACACACACACACACACACACACACACACACACACACACACACACACACACACACACACACACACACACACACACACACACAGTGTTTAACCAGCTCCTCCTGCTGTCACTGCACTGGACAGCAGCAACACTAGTGGATTGTGGGTAATGTAGTTGAGGTAACATGTCTTTTAACTAACTGATGATAATCTTGTAGCGCTTTAATCTTCACTAAATATTATATTTTAAATACTTTAATTATTTCATAAACTGTAACTCGAGTCGTGTGATGTTCAGGGTTTCTTTTCTAAAAGTTAAACATTTGAGAGTTTAGGGAAAACAATTCAAATAAAAACAAAAGCTAATTCTTTTTTACACCACGCACGTTTTAGTTCCTGAACGCCACCTGTTTAAATTAGTCCCTCAAAGCCCCATGTCAATGTTGGTTCCTGAACGCCCCATGATCCTTTTAGTCTCTGAACGCCCCATGATCCTTTTAGTCTCTGAACGCCCCGTGATCCTTTTAGTCTCTGAACGCCCCGTGATCCTTTTAGTCTCTGAACGCCCCATGATCCTTTTAGTCTCTGAACGCCCTATATTCGATTGGATTCCTGAACGCCCCGTGCTTCAATTAGTCCCTGAACGCCCCATGTTTTAGAGAATGTATAAGTTTCTCGATGCCCCAGGCTCATTGTAGTCCCTGAACGCCTCACACTCCATCTATCATCTATTTGTTTTATAGTTTATAAGATTTTAAAGAGTTATTTATCATTTTAAGGCGTTTTTGTCGGTTCTATAATGAAGTCAGATTGTTAGGGCACTCGATAAATAAACTCTGATCGGTGGTTTCATGCTTTCTACCTTAAATCTGCTCAATGATTCAATTAAGGTTTTTTAAGAGGATAAAACACTTTCTTAAATCTGCATTAAAATGCCGTATATTTTCAGGGACAGCGTTTAAGGGGATAATAAATGGTAATATTTAGATGATGTCATATTAAGGATTCATTAATGGAATTAATCAAATCAAGGCATTATAATTAGAATGATAGGCAACATTACAAATTACGTTTTCAAATAATTCGATTTAAGGCGTTAAATTGAACAAATAAAATAAACATATTAAGGTCATTTTAATGGGATGTTAAGGGGAACATTCATTTATATGCAAAGTTTAACATTTTTTAAAGGGTATTAACAACTCTTTACTGTATATGGACAAAATATCATTAAAGCCATTCCTTAATTCAAACCTTAAAAATGCTTTTAATATTTTAAAGGATATTTGGTCAATTTTAGGGTGTTTTCCTCCTACATGTAATTAATCTAAAGCCAATGGGTTTTGTATGAGATGATCTGCATGGATTTAAGAACACAATAACGGTAAATAAATCCTTTAAAATGACCAAAAACCATGAAAGCCATTCATAAATCTATGCTATAAAATACTCTTAAAATAAAGGGGAGAGTTTTTATGGTGTTTGGTCAAATTACGGCTTTTTTTGTTCCTTAAAAGCCCAGAAAACCACACAAATTACCCATTTAAACCCTTTCATATAATGGGGGAAGTGAATGGGTTGTTGTAGATCAGTTGATCTGTGTGGTTTAATTTCTTAAAATGTATTAGTTTATATACCTAAAAATAACCCACTTAAATCTTTAATAATATGTCACAGTATAATGATTTGATTTATCAACCTTTTAAATGTTTAACCTCCAAGAACGTTGCCCTAAAAGTCCCTTAATTGAATAATTAATCAGATGGTGATGTCACAGTTCAAATTAGTTTGAGGTCATCACAGTGATGTCATCAGAGAGAGCACTTTCTCACAACACACAAGTACACACACACACACACACGAACCAAAGCCCAATAATAATAATAACAATAACAATAATTAATGACGGTGATAAAGCAGAAATCAGCAACATCGTCCCATGTGACTTCCTCTTCATCGTCAGTCCTTCGTGTGAAGTCCGTTTCATTTCCAGACAGGAAGTCAGTCCGACCCTCTCTAATTCATAGATTTATATTAGCGGGAGAAACTGAAGGTTACACCCCCAACGCACACCTGAAAACCTCCACATAACCTCCACATAACCTCCAGATAACCTCCACTAATTAAGACACTAGCCGTTTGTTAAAGAAGGGTATATTTTTAAGTTTCCTGACAAATTAAAACCTCCAGATAACTTCAAGATAACCCCGAGATAACTTCCTCTAATTAAGACTCCTGCCATTTGTTAACGAGGATATATTTCCAGACTAATCAACTCCTCTTAGCTCCATCTACCAGACCTCACAGCGCCCCCCGGTGTTCATGGGCGTCCCTACGGGGCAGTTGAAATGGCGGCTGAAGTCTGGAGAGTTGGCGAGCGTGCCGATGACCCGGTATCGGGGGGGGCTGTGGGGGTCGGTCACTAAACCCTCGTGAGCGCTCTCCGGTGTCCGCACTGAACACCACACCTGAAAGAAGTGAAAAAACAAAACTTTAAATAATTAATTAATTGTCCATAAAATTACTTTTTTTTGTTTAAAGTAAACAAAACATATTGAATTGTGTTGCTAACATCATCAAAGTTGTTGTTTATATAGTTAGTCTCTTTCACAACGGTAAGTGTTTGTCAGTAACTTACAAGATCTGCAAAAATATCAGAAGGAGTCATGTGATCACATTGTAAAAATAATCCAATAAAACATTTGAGGGAAGTTAGTGAAAAATCGTAATTTCATTAGGTAGATATCCTAACTAGTTGCGTTGACGCTGAAAACATGTGTTCAGACCAATAAAGCAGCTTTGAGAACAGCTTTAGTGTCTTTAACATCTTATGAATCATCCCTCCGTTGTACATACTTCAGCGTGTTATCAGCATATAACTTCAGGTTGCTTGAAAAGAAACCGAAGTGGCCCCAGCATGTCGCCCTGTGGGACTCCGCTTCTCTGTAAGCTATCTGAGGTTGTTTTTGTTTGTCTCACCTGAGCAAAACCAACAAAGAAAAGCTGATCGTTGGTCAGGTTAACGGCAGGAAGTCTCTTCTCCTCTCCGTTCTTCTGCACCCACGACCGATAAGCCTGAGGGGAAAACATCGAGTTAGTCATGATGATGTAAGAGAGGTAAAAAAACGCACTAAATGCAAAAATACTATGTAAAAGTCCTGCAACCAAAAAGTACTTTAATAAATGCACTTTATGACACTCATATGGTCGTAGCGTTCATACTCACGTTGTACGCAGCCTTCAGTCCTCCGTTGTCGGCGATGTTTTCTCCGAGCGTCTGTTTTCCATTGACGTGTTCTCCGTTGACGGTGTAGCGGCTGTACTGATCCGTCATGCACTCGGTTCTCTCACGAAACGCCTCCACCGACGAGTTCTGCCACCACGGCCGCAAGTTCCCTTCTTTATCGTACTCGCGACCTGCAGGGGGAGGAAGGACGTCTTAATTAACAGGAAGTGAGCTCATTAACTCTGTCGTTAAAACACTGTGGGCTGCCAGGGATATTGGTTTTACTGCATAACGTCACCAGCTCTATCAACCAACTTACCAAAGACAGAACCTTTTTCTTTCCAGAGCCAGTATCAGAATACCTTTATTTATCCCACAGAGGGGAATAAGTGCATTTGTTACAGCAAGATAAGAGCCAATGACTGCTTAATATTAACTAAGAAGCATGCATAATGTTTTTTTTAAAAGATAATAAATAAAAAATTACACAATTTTCAAAATAAACATGTTTTTATTTTTAGCTTTTGAATGAACTGTTATTAAATTAAAACAGTTTTTAAGAAGATAAACTAACTATTTATATAACTTATATGTGATTACTTGAAAAACGTGTATTTGAGACACAGGTCCACACTGTCTAACCATAAGGGGTTAAATAATAACTCATGTTTAAATTAAAACAATGTTTTTATAATGAGTCTCTGCTGAACGTAGGCCCTTTAATATGTCATTGTTAGGCCGTAAACAACATGGATGTTTAATAAGAACTGGATCCAGCGTTGGAGGCCTCGTTCTTTCCTATGAGAGCTGCTCATTGGCGCACGAGGACAAAATGGTCAGACATTCGAGAGCAAAACGTCACAGATTAACCAGCATGCCTTGCTGTCAGAGCAGAAGAACCTGTATGTAGCTCGTAGAACGCAGTTGAGTTTCCCTTTAAGCCCCGCCTCCTGTCATTAAGCCCCGCCCCGATCTCCCACTCTCGGCTCAGTAGAATGAATGGAGAGAGAAAATAAATCTGGATTCAGCTTTTAGCGCACTGATACGGGAGTTGTAGTACCGCCGTTTGGCCACTGTGAACATTTTCCTCAGAGTCTAGAGCACTTCCTCTGGGTTTGGTACACACAGCGGGAAGTGACCATGTGACAGGAATTGAACTCACCCTGATCATCGAAGGCGTGCGTGAGCTCGTGACCCATCACCACCCCGATCCCCCCGAAGTTCAACGCCCTGAAAACACAGGTGAGACAGGTGAGAGAGGTGAGACAAGTGAGACTAGTGAGACAGGTGAGAGAGGTGAGACAAGTGAGACTAGTGAGACAGGTGAGAGAGGTGAGACTAGTGAGACTAGTGAGACAGGTGGATGTGGAACAAACTTGGGGTGGTCTGATATCTACATGTTTAATATTTGACCCCCCTGTAGTGTGTTATGCGGTGAGAGACACAGGTGAGACAGGTGAGAGAGACAGGTGAGAGAGACAGGTGAGAGACACAGGTGAGAAAGGTGAGAGAGACAGGTGAGACAGGTGAGAGAGACAGGTGAGACAGGTGAGACAGGTGAGAGAGACAGGGAGACAGGTAAGGAGACAGGTGAGAGACACAGGTGAGACAGGGGAGAGAGACAGGTGAGACAGGTGAGAGAGACAGGTGAGAGAGACAGGTGAGACAGGTGAGAGACACAGGTGAGACAGGTGAGAGAGAGACAGGTGAGAGAGCCAGGTGAGACAGGTGAGACAGGTGAGAGAGAGACAGGTGAGAGAGCCAGGTGAGACAGGTGAGAGAGACAGGTGAGAGAGACAGGTGAGACAGGTGAGAAGAGACAGGTGAGAGAGACAGGTGAGAGAGACAGGTGAGAGAGACAGGGAGAGAACAGGGAGACAGGGGAGAGACAGGTGAGAGAGAGGAGACAGGTGAGAGAGACAGGTGAGAGAGACAGGTGAGACAGGTGAGAGAGAGACAGGTGAGAGAGACAGGTGGATATATGTTATCCTAGAGGACGAGGAACAGACTTGGGGTGGTCGTGGGCGTAGAAAGGAGCCTGCAGGATCCCGGCGGGGAAGACGATGCCGTTCTTAGTGGGCATGTAGTAGGCATTTACTGTGGGGGGGGTCATACTCCACCTGAGGGAGGGGAGGAGGGAGGAGAGGAGGCAAGGAGACAAGGAGAGGAGGTGAGGAGATAATTGATGCTTTGATTTGAATTGATGATTGACCAGTGCGACAACAATCCCAGAAGTAATATATTTTGGTTGAATTTGATTTATTCTGTTATATTTATTATTTTATTCTGAATTAAATACAGAGTAAGTGTGTGTGTGTGTGTGTGTGTGTGTGTGTGTGTGTGTGTGTGTGTGTGTGTGTGTGTGTGTGTGTGTGTGTGTGTGTGTGTGTGTGTGTGTGTGTGTGTTATTACTGGTCTTTGTTGGGGGTCTTCCTCAGCTGGTCGGCCATCACTCTGGAGGAGAAGTTGTAGAAGTTGAGCATGTTCATGAAGAAGCTGTCGTACGACACCTCGTACTGAAACACAAGATAACGGGTTTATCACCACGACTTAGGAAGTGTATAAAACATAAACAATATGTAACACATTTCAAATATAAGAAGACAGCGACACACTCACCCCGTCGTACACGTCGTCCAGCTCTTTGGGATCCAGGATGAATTCTGGGAAACCGATCATATCGTAGATGGCGTCGGCCTAACGAGACAAACAGGAACCAATCAGCAGAGACACCTGGGAACACCTGGACACTGATTTAATGCCCTGATGATCTACAGGTGGTGCGTTCAAACCCTACTCTACACAGATCATGTGACCAGTTGTACTCGGCTACTTTTATCTGAAAGCTCGGAGAACCATAGCTTCAACTCGGGGAGGAGTGCTGGTGTGTGTGTGTTGTGTGTGTGTGTGTGTGTACCTTGTCTTTGGCAGCTCGTTTGGTGTGTGGGTCCATCCAGCCCAGGCGGTCCAGAGCGCCTTTAAACGCCGAGCGGATCTCATTAATCATCTCCTCGGCCTGAGAGAGAAACACAAGATGAGCCTCACTCTCAGCGTTCTTCTCTATCAGCGTTCTTCCTTCAGGGGGAACTCACGATGTCTTTGCTGTGTTTGTCGAAGGTCTCCTTCACGAACAGCGATCCCAGAGCGAAGCCCAGCGTGTCGTCAGTGTTCCCGATGCAGGTCTGCCAGCGGGGCGTGCACGACTGAAACCGAGAGGCAGCCAGGAGAACCAGTTACAACGAGAGACAGCAGCAGTATCAGCAGCTGTATCAACAGCAGTATCAACAGCTGTAACACAGCGTATCAACAGCAGTATCAACAGCTGTATCAACAGCAGATCAACAGCAGTATCAACAGCGTATCAACACAGTATCAACAGCTGTATCAACAGCTGTATCAACAGCTGTATCAACAGCAGTATCAACACAGTATCAACAGCTGTATCAACAGCTGTATCAACAGCAGTATCAACAGCTGTATCAACAGCAGTATCAACAGCGTCGCGTCTCGAACTACTTAATTAGCTTACATTAGCTCCCTATCACACAACTA
>NW_011333539.1:0-2416 GCF_000735185.1 Notothenia coriiceps
CCCAGAGCCTCCATCATCTTCCTGCTCTCTGGACTCCAGTGTGGATCTGTCTCAGCTCCTCCATCATACTTGATGTTCTTTACTTTGGCCTGAACCACCAGGAAGTGGATGTACATCTCAGTCAGGGTCTTGGGCAGCTCTCCTGCCTCTCTGGTTTTCAACATGTCCTCGAGAACTGTAGCAGAGATCCAGCAGAAGACTGGGATGTGGCACATGATGTGGAGGCTTCGTGAGGTCTTGATGTGGGAGATGATGGTGCCGGCCTGCTCCTGATCTCTGAATCTCTTCCTGAAGTACTCCTCCTTCTGTGGGTCAGTGAACCCTCGGACCTCTGTCACCATGTCCACACATTCAGGAGGGATCTGATTGGCTGCTGCAGGTCGTGTGGTTATCCAGAGGCGAGCAGAGGGAAGCAGCTTCCCCCTGATGAGGTTTGTCAGCAGCACATCCACTGAAGTGGACTCTGTGACATCAGTCAGGATCTCATTGTTGAGGAAGTCCAGAGGAAGTCGACACTCGTCCAGACCGTCAAAGATGAACACAACCGGGAACTGATCAAACCTGCGAATTCCTGCGTCTTCGGTTTCAGTGAAGAAGTGATTAACAAGTTCCACCAAGCTGTACTTCTTCTCTTTCAGCACATTCAGCTCTCTGAAAGTGAATGGAAATGTGAACTGTATGTTCTGGTTGGCTTTGCCTTCAGCCCAGTCCAGAGTGAACTTCTGTGTTAACACTGTTTTCCCAATGCCAGCCACGCCCTTTGTCATCACTGCTCTGATTGGTGCATCTCTTCCAGGTGAGGCTTTAAAGAGGTCTTCTTGTCTGATTGTTGTTTCTGGTCTGTCTGGTTTCCTGGATGCTTTTTCAATCTGTCTGACCTCATGTTCATCATTGACCTCTGCAGTCCCCCCCTCTGTGATGTAGAGCTCTGTGTAGATCTGATTCAGAAGGGTTGGGTTTCCTGCTTTAGCAATGCCCTCAAACACACACTGGAACTTCTTCTGCAGGTTGGATTTAAGTTCACGCTGACAGACTTGAACAATAATTCCTTAGTGAATACAAAAAAAAGCAAAAGAAAATATTACATTTCCTCAAAGGATGAGTATCTGGATATATTTTGGTACATCTTTTGAGTCATTTCATAAACATCATACATCCAGCATATCAAATCTTAACAGAAATACTCTCACTTCTCTGCAGACACTCGGCCAGCTCCTCCTGCTTCATTCTCCTCAGGAAGTGCAGTGTGATCGTCAGAAATGCCTCTCTGCTGCTCCTCCTCTGCTTTTCGTCCTCACCATCCAACAACTCCTCTTCCTCACTCTGACTCTCTAAGCTTTCGGGGTGATCTGAACTCAGAGCCCTCTGGATCTTCTTAAGCTCTTTCTTCAAAAAAATTACAATGTTCTCCTCCAGCAGCTGGTACAGAATATTAAATAAAAAAAACAATTAAACTAAAATAACTGACATCTGATTAATGTTGTACAGATTGACAACTTGTCTAAAAGTGCGTCAGAAGATGATCGCAGAAGCAGATGATTGTGAACAGAATATATGTAAAAGGAGCAATGGTACATTTACAGACCATAAATATAGAGTCCAGCTGTGTTTGACGCTGTTTGGAAGACTGACCAGTGGTAACCTCTGAGCTTTTATGGTCCACTCTGGAGAATCATGAAGAATAAACTCACAATATGTTTGCACCAAAAAATGTACACAGAAAGACACATAGTTAGTTAAAAATTCAGTTTCATAACGGAAACCAGTTGAAAACAACAACGATGGACGACCAATCCTGTACCTGGATCAGAACAACAAGCCATCTGTTTAATGAATAGATATAACCAGCTGGGTAAAGGCAAGTCACTCTGTTGCTGGGAACTGATAGAAATGTATGTATTTACTGAAAATAAAAGAGTTCTATCTGCGCTTTCACTGGTATTAATCGGCAGTGAACGTTTTTTTAATGATCATTTGTGAATTGGACCTGCACTGTGTTCAATGATTGCAACCTTCAACAAGATACTCTTTTAAACTACTGACTATTCACCAAACTGCATTCTACCACCACATTTCTGTAATTAGGGCCAAATTATCTGCCACAGGTCCCCATACAACTTGCTCGCAGAAAACTCGGAAAACTAATCCCCAAACTCCTGCAGTAAGTTCCCAGGCTCTGCATCTGATCCATAGTATTCTAAACTACTACACATTTCAATCAAAATAGACCAAATACATGGGAGCGAGTCCTCACACCTTAACTTGAAACGAAGATGCAAACAACACTGCAAAAGAAGGATAAACAATTTGCATTTAAGGTATACTTACACTGGGTCACAAGAATAGCTCTCATCTTTGAAGTTAATATATCGACCGAATGAATGATCACTCTTAATGGACAAACAACTGGGTACAG
>NW_011333540.1:0-2498 GCF_000735185.1 Notothenia coriiceps
CCCTTTTTATTTACTACAAGACAAATGTGCCTTTTTATTTCATACAGTTCAATTTGGATTGAGACAGGGAAATAATCTAAACCTCATGCGTGGCGTTTCACTGTCAAGGGGAGCGTGTATGTAATTACATTGCAAATACTGACTTGAGCCCCTCCACTGTATGGGTTAGCCCTAGCATAGATTACCCAACAAAAATACTCTGGCGCCACCACTGCGGGACACCAACTTTCTAAATACACGCAAAGCACATTTAAGGAAACAATAGTGAAAATAAATCTTCAATGTCCATATGGAATAGTTTTGTTTAACTTTGCTTTTTGGTAACATGTGTCGTACACCCCTCACCTAACTTCAAGGGGCCACAAAAAGCCTAGGATTAGCCTCTTCACCGTCACTGTGATCACAAAATCGAGATCCAAAAACAGAGATGAATACGAATCGTCTATTCTCGGAGCAAAGTAAAATGCTAGCAATTAGCTTTGCGCTACATTTATGTGGATGAACATCTTACCTGAGCACCATGTGCCTCGTACAGGGCACCAACTTTCTAAATACACGCAAAGCACATTTCAGGAAAACAATATTGGCGAAATAAAAAATGTATTTTGTCCACAACTAATCGTTTTGTCAACTTTGCTTTTTGGTAATGTGTGTCGTACACCCCTCACCTAACTCCAAGTGGCTAGGTAAAAGCCTAGGATTAACCTCTTCACTGTCACTTCAAAAAATAAATATATTTTTATAAAAGTTACGTCCCTAACTCACGACCTCTCCCTCATTTCATCCGCAGAAGAATCGGAGGTATCACCCCCACCTCCACAGATCGACAGCAGCAGTGAAGCCGTCACTGACACCCTGGATCCCAGCCAGAGCCCCAACCAATCAGAGAAGGAGCTTCAGAGTCAGGTTGGACCCCCCCCCTTATATACAGGATATGGGTCAGAAATTCAAGCCCACAAAAATAAAGTGTGTACATGTAGGTCAAGGATCAAATGTCAGTGATGGAGACCCAGGCTTAAAGTCAGGCGGTCGTTGAGTAACTGATAGACTGAAGGTGAGGAGGGATTACTGACATCAAACCCTTTGTTTTTGTTATTGTGAACTTGTTCAGAGGTCATGTCATTTATACTTACACAGGTATTTGTTGTGGTTGAAAAGAGACTTTAGTGCACTTCAATAAAAGATGCCTCAAACTACATTTACTCAAGCAGGGTAATTATGTGCACATGTATGGTTCTATAGTCCATATACTTTATATTTCTACTACGCAACAATTAATGGGAAATATGTCACTTTTTACTTTACACTTACAGCTTTAGTTACTTTACAAAACAATTACAAAACTATAATGTCTTGTTATAAATTAAACCAGCCAACAGTTTATACAAAAAAAAGAGATTGAGAGAAATGTCATATATCTTATTATATATGTATTTCATTTTTTCAAATTATTCAGATTTCTAGTTTGTCAATATTTATTACATTTAGCTAATTATACACATTTTAACTACCATTTTCGGTGCAGGACTTTAACTTTGAAATAATTCACTTGCAGTGTGTTATTAATACATTTACTTAAATAAAAGTTCTAAATACTTCTCCCTTCTTTGCAAACTACAGAATGACAACTAACCATAGCGAACAATCTGCACTTTCCTCAATGAAAAATGATTATAATAAGCTTCATAAATAAATGATTTATCGTCAGCTGTAGCGTTAAATGTAATTAAACACACTGGGGAATTAACTTTAAATTAACACTTCACCATATATCCGGAGATGCACTGACACATTGATTTGTCACATGTAAGTGAATATTAGTCCCTAAGTGTGTTTCCAAATGTGACCCACCTGTCGTTATATAATAAGACCGATCCTTCACGCTATTTTTAAATTCACATCCTCCCCGAGCCAATTTATTAGCCTTTGGAGAGTTTTAAAATAGAATCACATGCTGTATGCTGCATGTTTACTGTATTTGAAGTGCTTTTTCCTGATGTATCTCCACACAAATGCCAAGCTATCATGCTCATTTTCAGGTTCACATTACTATGTAGTGTCTCTACTTTAAAGAGTCCTCTCATGCTGATGTTCAGGTGTATATCAGTATGTAGTGTCTCTACTTTAAAGAGTCCTCTCCTGCTGATGTTCAGGTGTATATCAGTATGTAGTGTCTCTACTTTAAAGAGTCCTCTCCTGCTGATGTTCAGGTGTATATCAGTATGTAGTGTCTCTACTTTAAAGAGTCCTCTCCTGCTGATGGTCAGGTGTATATCAGTATGTAGTGTCTCACTTTAAAGAGTCCTCTCCTGCTGATGTTCAGGTGTATATCAGTATGTAGTGTCTCTACTTTAAAGAGTCCTCTCCTGCTGATGTTCAGGTGTATATCAGTATGTAGTGTCTCTACTTTAAACATCCTTTAATGTCCAAAAAGCTCTTTCTTGTTCTCATACTGCCTGTGCTGCAGCACCTCTTTTCACCCTCTGTCTGAAACCAGA
>NW_011333540.1:4586-5276 GCF_000735185.1 Notothenia coriiceps
AGAGTTTTAAAATAGAATCACATGCTGTATGCTGCATGTTTACTGTATTTGCTTTTTCCTGATGTATCTCCACACAAATGCCAAGCTATCATGCTCATTTTCAGGTTCACATTACTATGTAGTGTCTCTACTTTAAAGAGTCCTCTCATGCTGATGTTCAGGTGTATATCAGTATGTAGTGTCTCTACTTTAAAGAGTCCTCTCCTGCTGATGTTCAGGTGTATATCAGTATGTAGTGTCTCTACTTTAAAGAGTCCTCTCCTGCTGATGTTCAGGTGTATATCAGTGTGTAGTGTCTCTACTTTAAAGAGTCCTCTCCTGCTGATGTTCAGGTGTATATCAGTATGTAGTGTCTCTACTTTAAAGAGTCCTCTCATGCTGATGTTCAGGTGTATATCAGTATGTAGTGTCTCTACTTTAAAGAGTCCTCTCCTGCTGATGTTCAGGTGTATATCAGTATGTAGTGTCTCTACTTTAAAGAGTCCTCTCCTGCTGATGTTCAGGTGTATATCAGTATGTAGTGTCTCTACTTTAAAGAGTCCTCTCCTGCTGAATGTTCAGGTGTATATCAGTATGTAGTGTCTCTACATGTCTCCATGCTTTAATGTCCAAAAAGCTCTTTCTTGTTCTCATACTGCCTGTGCTGCAGCACCTCTTTTCACCCTCTGTCTGAAACCAGAGCCCAGTCTG
>NW_011333541.1:0-2693 GCF_000735185.1 Notothenia coriiceps
GGTGGGGGTAGAGGAAAGAGAGAGAGAGGGATTCAGTTGGCTGGCCAACATGACAATAAAGCTCATTTAAAGTCCATTTGCTGTAATAAAGGCAGCGGCAGCTCAGCCTAATGGCCGCATCAGCAGGAGAGAGAGGGAGAGAAAGGTGGAAAGGGAGAAGCTGATAATCGAAAGAGAGGAAATCTGAAGAACAAAAACAAGTGAGCAAAAGGGAAAAGAGCGAGAGAGGCAACGCAAGATAAAGAGAGAGACAAGTGGGGGAGAGAGGGAGCGAAAGAGAGAGGCTTTTTCCCTCTCACCTGCTGCTAGAGAATCATTAGCCCTGTGGGCCCTGAGACAAAGAGGGCCTTAATGCACCCGCCACAATGGACACATTATCAGCCAGCGCTTTGTTTTCAACACACACTCCACTGACCCTTACACACACACACACACACACACACACACACACACACACACACACACACACACACACACACACACACACACACACACACACACGCACACACACACACACACAGAGAGAGAGTGATATGTTTTAAAACACGCGTGCCATTCCACTTTAAGTTCACATATACTGTATGTTAGCCCTGACAGCTGGCACGAGGCCCGCGCTCCTCTCACGGTGCCTGCTGTTATTTTAAGATTCCCAACATGAGTCTGGTGATATGGACCTTACAGTTAGCGTGATGAAGATTACAACACCTGGAACAATGGGAGAAATTACAGTCAACTATAATACCTTTTTTTATTAATTATGTGAACATTATTTTTGGAGATTTGAGATTAAAATGAGAATTCTGAGAAACAAATAATTCCAATTTTCTTCAGAGAATCTCAGAATTCTGACATTTGTCTCCTGAAATGTTAGGATATATTACTTTAACAACATCTGGAACATTATTTTATACAGCAAGGTTACGTTTTCTGTGTTTACTGGCTTTTTCAATGTGGTTTTTGTCCAGTCTTCTTACTGCACTTCTCCAGCATTTTTCTTTCCTGCAAAGTGTGTGTTGCTAAAAAAAGGAATCCATATCACCTTCATCTATTTATAGTAATATAAGGAGAACTTTCGTTTGATAAGAAACACTTTTCTTACTTTGACTTCTCCTTATCCACTGTTGTATCTAATAGCTGTTAATTTGTTTATGCAATGTCCTTTCCAAAGTACCTCAGCACAGACTTCCTGTTTGTTTGAGAGCCAACCCAATCAGCTCTATCGATTAACGGGTCGATTGAGTTACAGTCGGATCTGCAGAGTCATGGTGCAGCCCTAACCTGAGGAGCTGAGAATATGTAGAAGAAAAATCATTGAGATTTAGTTCTAAAACTTAAAATCACTTTTCTTAATGTTTCTGCTGCAGCTGAGAGTTGTTGTATTTATTGAAGGAGATTTTAAAATAGTTCCTTAAAATTATGTTTAGAGTTTGAATATATTAAGCTTTTTTTTGTATCTGATTGATCCGATAAGATTAATTGTCCATATTAACGTTTTATATTTGAAATACTGTAAATGTAACTACTTTACTTAACAGAATATTGCACAAACAAAAATATAACAGGCCTATTAAATGTGTTATAAATACTTTTAAACCTAAGTTGCTATCAGGGAAACAATCCACCATTTGATAGGTAGTACAATTATTTCTACAAATCCTCAAATATGCAAATGTGATGTTTCTTTCCTACAAAAAACTTCTAAAATAGTAATAGTTTTTTACATGTCTGTAGCTTATACCTTTAGCTCAGCATCACCAGAAACCTTAAACATTTGTGAATAATTTGTCTGCATGCAACTTCTTAATAAACCTATTTGATCGTCACATTAAAAACTCATCTGGTGTCGAAGCAAAAGTCTAAAAGTGTGTTTATGTAATTATGATTTCCATTAATATGTTTAACAATGAGAGAGGTCATGTAACATACCTCTTAAACACTTTATGTATTTACCTATTCATTGTTTTCCTTTTTTCTTCATCTATTATTAACATCTAAATCATATGTCTTCTCTTTTTCAGTCGCTGGACATCAATTGGTCGGGACTCACAAACATGCTGGATATTCCTGGTGTCAGGTGTGTGTGTGTGTGTGTGTGTGTGTGTGTGTGTGTGTGTGTGTGTGTGTGTGTGTGTGTGTGTGTGTGTGTGTGTGTGTGTGTGTGTGTGTGTGTGTGTGTGTGTGTGTGTGTGTGTGTGATGGTTAGGATAAGTCTCTAGGAAATACATGTAAGTCAATGTAATGTCCCCTGAAGTGATGTAAACATGGTGTGTGTGTGTGTGTCCTATGAAAGTGTATAACCATTTGCATGTCTGTGTGTCATTTCCTGGTTGCTGCATCCATTGATTTGACCTTGAATTACTCCATTTACTTTGTTGTATAGAACGAAGGTGCACACACACTCTTTAGTATTTAAATAAAAAACATGCGGAGCACTCGGACGTTTTTTGCAGCGTGCAGAAGAGAAAATATTTCCTGACAAAATAAAGCTAGTGCTTTCGAAGAGACGTTCCCAGTGGACACACTCTCAGACTGCTGCTGAAATTACATTACGTTTACCAGCGGATCACAGAATGGATTATGACCTTTATTCATTTCCCCACTAAGTATCGGTTATTATAGTAACGTGATTATAAAAGTGGAGCCACCGCAGGCTGAGTTGTGATGTCGGATAGATTCCAACATCTTCCAGACAA
>NW_011333542.1:0-2282 GCF_000735185.1 Notothenia coriiceps
AACGCTATGTTGTAGCGTTGATAAACGAAACAATTTAACTAAATTGATAGTCAAAATACCAATACCACAGGAAACTTTTTTTTTTAAACAATATTTTTAGTGGCCCGAGCGGGCAAGTGGAAAGTACGTTATGCTGGCCCGGGTTGTCTAAATAGTGCTTTCGGGCCAGCGGGCCAATTATAATGTCGAGCCCAACTAGTGGTGTAATTATGTATAAATATTTTACATTTTGCAGCTGGTAAATGTGGTGCTAACTAAGTGGATAGCTAAAAATAATTTATTCTGCCATGTATTTTAATCTTTAAATATACACCATTATTCATTCATTGGTTTTTAATTTGTATTAATAATCTGAATCTGCAAAGTAACCAGTGACAAATGCTGTCAGATAAATGCAGAGCAGTAAAAAGTTCAATATTGAACTCCAAATTGTAGTGGGGTAGAAGTATGAATTAGCATAACATTGAAATACTTAAAGTACAAGTACTTAACAATTGTACTTAAAGGTGGGGTAGGTAAGTTTTAGAAACCGGCTCGAGATACACTTTTTGTTATGTTCCATGGAATGCTCTTAACATCCCGATAGCAATGAATATCTTAAGTGCTTTGACGAAAAATCCATAAAAAAATGTCATCTGTGGAAGCCGTAGCACTGTAAAAAGCACGACCAATCATCTGAGCCGGCCCGGCTAAAATAACTGGATGGCCTACCTGCCTGTCAGCCTTCCATCTGTGCACAAACTTATCTCGTGCCCTCATTGGTCATGTTCGTGTGTGTTGGAGGAGGGGCTCTGTAAGGAAGTGGCAGATTTTTTCCGGCTGTGTATTTTCAAATTCTAGCGCACTCGAGCTGGTTTCTCCAAAATTACCTACCCCACCTTTAAGTACAGTAAACTAAATTAGTACCTTACCAACAATGGTGGTGTACAAATCAAGGTAATAGATGAGAGGTCAGACGGACAAGGAAATCGGATCATCCACATCAAATTCCACCATTAACCAATAGTACAAATATGTCTTCTCATCAGCCAATCAAAGCATATTGGTCAATTCTGTTGGTCTGTTATGCAATAGATAATTATGCCCACTGATTCTTTCTTGTGTGTACCCCTCTCTGCTTTGTTTTCTTTGTTAAAAGATTTAGAGAGCCATGCAGAACATGCTTACATTGTGCTCCTTCTAACTTTGGTGCTTTGTCTCCCCCCCACAGGTTTGGCTTTGACGTCCCAGTGATCCTCCGCAGCTCCGATGAGACGGAGTCCGTCCTCCCCACCCCCGAGAAGCAAATGGTTCAGATGACCAATCCCTTCGCCCTGGAGATGTGCCCTGGGTCGGCATCCGTCACTGGTGAGAACATCACTCATCATCACTAACTCACAACACAGAAACTGGGGGGGTCGAGATTGCCCAACCTTGAGTGAAAGTGTCCTTCTCAACCCTTAGAAGCTTCCTTTATCCAATATACTGAACCTGAGCCAGTGACACCAGCAGACTTCCTAAAGAAGGCTGGCTCTGTCATCGGCTTCAAACCGGACACTTTTGGTGGAGAGGTGGACTCTGATTATTCTGTTATCCATTATGGAGCAATTACCATAAACATGACAGCATTAACGGCCCGTCTACACAGCAGCGTTAAAAAAATCTTCCAACGCTTCCAACGCTTCTCTGCCTATTGACTTTGAATGGGGGTAACGTCACTTTGCCTCGCTTTTCGCCAAACTGCATTGTGGGGAAGCAAAGCGAAGATTTCCAGGATTTCCAGGATTTTCAGGATTCAAAAGTTGAGCAATGTTCAACTTTTGAAGCTGAGGTGGAAGCGTCAGCCAATCAAATCCCGTTTTTAAGCAAATCTGACAGTACAAGTGCTAGCCAATCAAACCGTGTGTAAGCTGGGAGAGACATACCGCAGTTCATTTCCTCATATTCCAAACGAAAAATTACGGTAACAAATCACCCGGTTCTTTACGACCAGACTATTTACCGGGATACAAACCGGAGGAACCAGGAGGGAGGTGGCAGAGACAGTGGGTGAAACTGGTAGGTTTTTGCCTGTTTGGGGATTTTGTATCCAGTTTACTTTGTTTTAACATTGCTATTGCTTTGTATGTCGGGGCGGGAGATTCATGTGATTGGTTGTTGGTCGCGTTGCTCGCAAAAAATCCCCAATCTTTCAGACACGCCCACCTCCAAGATTTTTTTTAACGTCTGCTGTGTGGACGTACCGTTATAGACCTTCAGCTTCATGAAATTGTAACTGACATTTACTGGCATTTTGGTCTAAA
>NW_011333543.1:0-4026 GCF_000735185.1 Notothenia coriiceps
TCTGGTTAGTACGACGAGCTGACAGCATTTTGAATCAACTGAAGCGACTTGACTGACTTCTTTGTACACCCTGATAATAAGGAGTTACAATAATCCAGCCTTGAAGTAACAAATGCATGGACTAGTTTCTCTGCATCGTTTTGAGGCAAGATATGCCTGATTTTTGCAATGTTACGTAGATGGAAGTAGGCGGTCCTTGAAATTGATTTTATGTGGGCGTTAAAGGATAAATCCTGATCAAATATAACACCAAGATTCCTTACAGTCTCACTGGAGGCCAAATTAATGCCATCCATAGTTAAGTATATCTTTAGATAATTTGTTTCTTAGATTCTTCGGGCCAAGTACAATAACTTCAGTTTTGGTCGTGTTTAACATCAAAAAGTTTAAGGTCATCCACGTTTTTAAGTCCTTGAGGCAGTCTTGAATTTTATTTAGATGATTAATTTCATCAGGCTTGATGTTGAGTATCATCCGCATAACAATGAAAATGTACAGAATGATTCCTTATAATATTGCCTAAGGGAAGCATATATAGTGTGAACAAAATAGGTCCAAGCACTGAGCCCTGTGGCACTCCATGGCTAACTTTGGTTTGCATGGAAGATTCATCGTTGAGACATACAAACTGAGAGCGTTCAGATAGGACCTAAACCAGCCTAAAGCAGTTCCCTGTATGCCAACTAAGTGCTCTAGTCTTTGCAATAAGATATCATGGTCGATAGTATCAAATGCAGCACTGAGATCGAGCAAAACAAGAATAGAGACAAGTCCCTTGTCAGAGGCTATTAGAATGTCATTTGTGACTTTAACCAGAGCTGTCTCTGTGCTATGATGTGTTCTAAAGCCAGACTGAAAATCTTCAAATAAATCATTGTTTTTTAAGTAATCACACAACTGTTTTGCGACTGCTTTCTCAAGAATTTTTGAGAGGAACGGAAGATTAGAAATAGGTCTATAGTTGGCTAAAACCTCTGGATCGAGGTTGTGCTTTTTAAGAAGAGGTTTTATCACTGCTACTTTGAATGATTGTGGAACATATCCTGATAATAAAGACATATTCATAATATTTAATAAAGAAGTGCTAATTAATGGAAAAACTTCCTTCAACAGCTTAGTTGGAATTGGGTCTAAGATACACGTTGATGGTTCATTGAATTGAATTGTTCAAGGTTTATGGCTGAAAAGCATTCTAGTTTACTATCTAGTGTAATATTAGAACTTACGTTTCCGGGAGCTGTTGATAACACTATACTGGTCAAAGGCAAGAGGTCATTAATTTTGTTTCTAAGAATAACAATTTTATCGTTAAAAAAGCACATAAAATCATTACTACTGAGTGCTATGGGAATATAAGGCTCAATCAAGCTATGGCTCTCTGTCAGCCTGGCTACAGTGCTGAAAAGAAATCTTGCATTATTCTTATTCTCATCTATTAATGAAGAGTAGTAGGCTGCTCTCGCTTTACGCAGTGCTTTCTTATATTCATTGAGAGTAATATGCCAAATTAAACGAGATTCTTCAAGTTTAGTGGAACGCCATATCCTTTCAAGTTGTCTCGACTTTTGCTTTATTTTGCGGGTTTCGGTATTATGCCATTATGCCATTCGGCATTATGCCAACAGAGTCTAATTTTATTCGCAGCGCATCTCTGATACCATCTGTGATACCAAGACCGATGAGCTAGGTAATGAAAAATAACCGAAGTGTGACGCAGCCTATGTGAGAGATGAGCTGGTTTCCTTTGATCTCACTCATTCCTTGGATGGGTTGATCGTGCTCACCTCTCGGATTTCAGGCGAATCCAGACCCGGAGACGAGAGCAGCTGACGCGAGCAGCGCACCGCAGCTCACGACAACAACTTCCGGTGTCCGGGGAACATCGACTTCCGGTTTCTGGGGGATTTTGACTTCCGGTTTTCGGAGGAGAATTCCCATCCCTACGCTGACTCACGGTACGGGGAGATTGAGTCCATGGAAGTGGGTCGTATCAGTCTTATCTCAGAGGAAAGAGAATTACGCCGAAGAGGTAATCTATGCCTTTACTGTGGTCGGGCTGGCCACTTTGTTTCCCGTTGTCCGGTAAAAGGCAGGGCTCACCAGTAATGGGGAGTATACTGGTGGGCCAAACCTCTGAGCTGATCCCCAATCAAAGACCCCTGTGCCATGCCCAACTCCTGACAGGCAAATCTCAGGCCCTGGCTGTCTTTATCGACTCCGGATCAGATGTCAGCATCATTGACGAGGAGCTCGCACGGCAGCTGGGCATCCAACAGGTTCGGTTGCCCCAGCCCGTGCCGGCTAATGCTTTGGATGGTCACCTGCTGGGAACGGTGACACACCAAACGACACCGGTCCATATGCTCATGTCGGGGAACCACCATGAGACCATACAGTTTCATGTGCTACGGTCCCCCCAAATTCCTCCTGATTTTGGGCTATCCATGGCTCCGCCGCCACAACCCGAACATCGACAGGGCGACGGGGGCCATCTTAGGGTGGAGTCCCTCCTGTCAGTAGGTTTGCCTCAAGCAGGCCGCCGCACCTCAACTATCCGTGGATATGAGTCTGGCTCTGGATATCACAGCAGAGGGGTTCCGGCGCAATATATTGACTTGAACCCTTCCCATGCTATTTTTGGTCAAAATTGACCGGTGTGTTTTTCACAGTGATATCTCTGGAACCCCTTATCCAATTTTGATGGTTGACATCTCATTTGAACAGTCAAAGCAAGTATAATCAAGGGGTGAAAGACAGAATGACACCAGGGGTGAATTTCATATTATCTTTGGCAGTAAGTGCTTATTTTACATTACTGTATATTATAAAAATGCTTGCCATGTAGGCTGTGCTTACTGAAATGCTTTAGTTGGTGTTGTAGCTGAGATTCTTCCCGTTCCAATGATGTATGGGATGTATTGATTTGATACAAGCAAGCCAGTGTTTCATGTCATGGTCCGGACCCACCGGTGGGCCCATCAAGTTCAGCATAAGACACTGATACTGTTTTCCTCAATGAACATTTATTGAAAGATAAATATACCATAACAGTGCATGACATTAAGGATTTAGCCCTGTGGGCCATCTAAGCTAATTTACAGATGGCCCTGAGCCCAATAGAGATTGCCCTGAAAAATGCGCGCGGACGAAATGGCACGAAGGGTTTGGGGGGCCTCCCCCTAGAAAATTTAGATTTTGCAGGTCTTACTGTAGATGCTGTCTGGTGCATTCTCTAGACTGAATTATAAGATGAACCACCACAATATTATATTGTTCAATTTCATTCTTCATTTCACTGGCTATAATCCCTCCCATCTAAAAACAGGGATGATAGCTCATATATGAGATTTCAAAGGTCTTTTATTTTGAAACTGTACATCAGAATGTCCTGATTTTTTCTGAGTGACTAGATGGGGTGTCCTGCTATCACCATGGAGTCAGATGAGTCTTTGATACTGGACAGTTTTTGTTTTATTCTCATCTAAAAACAGGGATGATAGCTCATATATGAGACTTCAAAGGTCTTTTATTTTGAAACTCTACATCAGAATGTCCTGATTTTTTCTGAGTGACTAGGTGGGGTGTCCTGCTATCACCCTGGAGTGAGATGAGTCTTTGATACTGGACAGTTTTTGTTGTATTCTCATCTAAACACAGAGGGATGATTTGTTTTGACTACCGTAATGCATAGGGTACTCGCGCACCGCAATATCACGTGCGGGCTGGCTTGGCTAGGTTTTCCCGAGTGGAGGCTGGCTTGACCGCAGTCAGAGAGTAGAGTAGTTGTCGATTCTTGTTCTGTTTTCTGTGACTATCTGCCTCACCCTCTCAGACTTTCAGTTGCGCGCTACTAAAGAGACGTGTTACCATGGAAACCAAACAATGGTGTAGCTGTATTAAAGTCTGAGTGGAAACAGTCCTGAGTAAATCTGATTTTGTCAGAAATCGGGAGAAATGCGGGAGAAATATGACCCCGGGAGGAAACCGGGAGAGGGCAATGAAAGTCGGGAGTCTCCCGACGAAAAT
>NW_011333544.1:0-13685 GCF_000735185.1 Notothenia coriiceps
TCTAACATCACATGACTTCTACAGAACATCACATGACTTCTACAGAACATCACACAACTTCTACAGAACATCACATGACTTCTACAGAACATCACATGACTTCTACAGAACATCACACGACTTCTACAGAACATCACATGACTTCTACAGAACATCACATGACTTCTACAGAACATCACATAACTTCTACAGAACATCACACAACTTCTACAGAACATCACATGACTTCTACAGAACATCACATAACTTCTACAGAACATCACATGACTTCTACAGAACATCACATGACTTCTACAGAACATCACATGACTTCTACAGAACATCACATGACTTCTACAGAACATCACACGACTTCTACAGAACATCACACGACTTCTACAGAACATCACACAACTTCTACAGAACATCACACGACTTCTACAGAACATCACATGACTTCTACAGAACATCACATGACTTCTACAGAACATCACATGACTTCTACAGAACATCACATGACTTCTACAGAACATCACACAACTTCTACAGAACATCACATGACTTCTACAGAACATCACACAACTTCTACAGAACATCACATGACTTCTACAGAACATCACATGACTTCTACAGAACATCACATAACTTCTACAGAACATCACATGACTTCTACAGAACATCACACAACTTCTACAGAACATCACATAACTTCTACAGACTTTACGATAGCTGTAAATCGTGTTTCTGTGAGACTCAGCTTGTGTTTATGCATTTTTGCGGCACGTTTTTAAGTCCTGGAGTCGATCACTGCAGCTCCACTAACACAGAGGAACGTTAATAAACAAGTTTGCACTAAGAAATGGGTCCTAAAGTAGAAAAGATGACCCCAGAGTCTCCAGTTTGCCTTGCTTCATGCCCAGGGAACATATCTTATTTAATGTAGACTTGGGGTTTGGCGTGTTTGCAGCCCTATACTTGCACAAAAACCATCATTTCAACTCATTGCCCAGGACCCATGCTAAGAAAGATAATCAAGACGAGACCCCAGGAAGCTTTCTAAGTCAGAGGAGATATATATAACTTCTGTGTGTTCTGCGTCTACGCTATAATACTCAGAAACCCCCAAAAAGAGGCACTCTTCACTCCCTCCTGGTTTCTAAACTCCCCACATTTTCTCTGAAGCTTCACACAGATCCCCCTGAGGAGCTGTCGTTGGGAACTGTTTCAAGAAATCCTTGGATGAACCGTCTGTCAGTGCAACTTCAGCCAAAGCCTGCTATTGGTTCCAGAGAGGAATTTTTTGTGACACCTCAAGCCATCCTTAGCTGCTGTTATCTGCTTAAAAATGCATTACTTTTCATATCAAATTGCAGGAAATCCAGCGTACGTGCAAGGGTCTAAGACGAAGCCTGTCATGCATTAAGGTCATTTGTTTGTTATGCATCTATTTCCTCGACTCTAACCCTTCATGCAAACAGGAAAGCTTTCGTTTCTGTTTTGACTGAGCTCATACATTCACCAATTCCTGCAAAATAATTCCTGGAGTCGATCACTGCAGCTCGACTAACACAGAAGCGAGTTAATAAACAAGTTGGACCCAGAAATGCGTCCTACAGAAGGGAAAGATGACCCCAGAGTTCCTTTACTTCATGCCCAGAAAATATCCAATAAATGGCAGAAATGTTTGCTTACACATAACTTTGCGCAAAGCCTCCAAACACCTACTAAAAATCCTCAATTTCAGGTGGACTATAGAATCAGTCAGGCCCTATTTTGCGAATTTAAAGTCCCATTAAAGAAAAACTTGCAGAACACGAAAGGTGCCGGTTCACTGCTGCCTCGATCGGTTTTTGTTTTTTGTATATTTTGTGGACTTTAAATTCACCTGGGACAAAGAAACACGGTGTTCTTCAAAGTGAAATGACTGTTTCTCTCGGGGCTTTAAGAGAGGACAGACACCAGCTTTAGTTCTTGTTAGAAACTCTGTCTGGGTTTCTAAGGAGTCTAAAACTTCCACAGAGGAAGCACCTGATGTAACCTCACTCTAAATCCTCCCGCTGTAATTAATTGGCTTCGGTTCGTTCACAGTTTGCTGCAGAGCTCCAATTAAAGAGGACGAGATAAAAGGAGATTAAAACTCAGAAAAGTCGTTTCAAACACCGCGTTTAATCTGAACTCTGGGAAATAAACTCAGAGACTCTAGAGGGTCACACACACACACACACACACACACACACACACACACACACACACACACACACACACACACACACACACACACACACACACACACACACACACACACACACACACAGTATTGGCTAAAGAAATACAAGAACATTGTTTTTGTTAACTTTGACTGACAGGTGCCTGAGCCCCCTGCTCCTTAGTGTGTTTACCTGCAGGGAGAAGGTGAGCTGCAGGTCGGTCTCCGTCAGGCCTGCGCAGGACAGCAGGATCTCGTTGGAGCGCAGGATCCTCTTTGAGCCCTGAGGAGGCGACGAAAGGAGAAGAAAAAACACCAAAGAGAAATGTCATGGGAGCAGGGAACGATGGAAACATTACAATTAGCAAAACCCGGGTAACTCCAGCAGAGTCAAAACAATAAGCTAATCAACCACATGCAGGGCTGTGGAGCGTGGGAGGAAAGGGAGGAAAGTGACTGATAGGAAGGAAGATGCTGCAGCATGGAAAAATAATTAAAACGGCTTAAAGTGTCTTAAGTGCCAGAAAGTGCAGATCACTTATTGGTTTGCTTAGATAGAAAACAAGATGGAGGTGGTGGAGAGTGAACCGAAGCCAAGGAACAGAAACTGGGAGTGGAGCCACAGCCTTAAAGCGGGCCTTCAAATGTATGTACACAAAGACTACGAGAATCTGTTTTTAATATTGGACAAGATGGGGATGATGGCGAGCACACAAAGGGCGCAACGGAGCAGAACACACTATTTGGATGGAGAAAACACTTAATCTTAAATATTCATCCTTAATGTTTTTTTTTTATTTAACCAAAATATATCATACGAGAGTTATTTATTTTAGTTTGCTATCCTCTGCTGTCAAAAAGGTCTCACATTGTAAGAAATGGAATACTGTACTGGAAGCTTCCCTCTAGTATAAAAACACAAAATCATAGTAGACAACTGTGGGGAAGTTACAGAAAGAAAAAGTGTGTCCGGATCTAATAATCTAACTTGACAAAAAAAGAAACAACTCTTAAATTCAAATTCCACATTATGTTCTATGTTTCGTTGTGATTGAAACTACTTCATTGTTGTGAGCTTTGGGTCTTCCATCATGAACCTCTTTCCCCTCACTACTGCTGCCGAAAACAACGTTTGTTTATTTTATTGTCCGACTGTAGAGAGGACTCTCTTACCTGCAGCTTGACGGCGATGACCACAGAGGTGAGGTCTTTATCCAGCTCCTTCAGCATGATCAGCTTCTTCAGAGTCAGGTTGAACAGCCTGGAGACGAAACACAGAAAGACTCGGATCAGAAGGCATCGTGGATTGCTGGATTATTGTCTGTAAAGTATCACGGGAAAGCTAGTGGCAGGGCGTGGCATTGTTCAACGGAAAAATAACCCGTTACATTTGAAAGCAGATCCAGATTTATCACGTATGTCTCTTTAAGTGCCTTTCTAGTTTTGGGGGATTTCACTTTGATGGATGATGCATACAACGAGCTTCGCTGAGGAGTCACTACATCATTTCAAAAGCCTGTCAAATCAGCTTCGTCTTTCTCTCCAGTGAGCCATCGAATAAAGACAAATGAAAGGAAAAGGGACACTTGAAGAGGCCTTTAGTGCAGCTATGAGGTTGTTGTTTTTTTAGACTAGAACAATCTGTTAAGGCCCAGACAGGACTGGAAATGTTTAGCTATTAATGTAAGTCAATTAAATGAAGACAACCAGCATTATGATGCCTGTGTGCACGATACAAATGGTCATTTTTAGAGTGAAGTATTTCTCCTTATTAGAGAACAGGCAAGCTGAAAAGTGATACATCTGTAATATTATTATTGTTTAACGTACAAGACTGCCCTCTCTTTCTCTCTCTCTCTCTCTCTCTCTTCCCCCCCAGGGCTTTAGAGACACAAAGTAAACCGCTGAAATAAACCTGCAGGGGTTCAAAATGGAAACAAAGACAACATACAGACAGAGAATATTATGTGACAGGATGAGATGCAGGAAAAGGGGAAAGACAGACGGGCTGACAAAGAACGCAGACAGAAATAAGAGAGGGGAAATTACAAATACAAAGAGGAGAAGAGACAGTGATACAGAGGAGGAAACAATCAAGCAGTCAAGACGATGAAGAAGAAAGGGCGGGGGGCAGGAGACAAGATAATTGAGCAACATATCAACTTAGAGCTAAAAGGTGAAAGAGGCTGACGCAAGAGAAAGATAAGAACTGTCTCACAAATATCAGAAATAGGTTTCGAGGAACAGACTATTTCATTTAAATGATGAGAGGAAAGGAGAGAGAGATAGATATCATTCAATCATTTCCTTATGATGATCACTTTGTGTGATGACATGACAGTGACGAGTCCTATAACCTGGAAGTGAGTTAGCATTTTACCACTACCGGTTCCCTCGTCTCAGAGCCAATGGGATTTCTCCATAGGATTTTGGAAAATATCTGGAAATAAGGTCTGTGGTTGACACACATTCAAGAGACGGATCACGTTTTGTTCTACGACATTAAATACATCAGCAGTAACCCTACTGGTGATTTTTGAAGAGTTTACGTGTCTGAAAACGATGGTTGTTAACAAGTGGCTGAATAGGACTACAGAAGTTGTCGAGGCCGTTGTACGTCATTACGCCGAACACGTAAACACTCCCGCTAAGTTTATTTGCCCCTGTTCTGCTTGAAAGCAAGTACCTGCCTCCTGCAAACTGTTCAAACAAACGCTTCAACTTGTACCATTTAGAATCAGTATGTATGAATATGGATCTTAAGTTGGCGTTACGTTGAAGCCGCGACACTGCTGTAGTTCGTTTTTAGCATAATGTTAGCATTTTGCTTCTGGCGATTAGATTTATGATTCAAAATGTATAAAAGTAGGGTAGACATGTGGATATTATCCGGCTGAACAAAACGTGCATTTATCAAACAGGTTCGTTTTCCACAGAACTTATTTTGAGCTATTTTCCTAAATCCTATGGAGAAATCCCATTGCTTTTTTGTTGAGGGAACCCGTGCGCAGCTTACTTCCGGGTAAATACTTCATCCCCGCACCACTCTATTAAATTGTAAAATAAAAAACACAGAAAAATAAAACCAATAGCTCAACAATGTAGGCCCAGTAATGGAAAATAATCGAAACATGAAATACACTGGGAGAAAATAAGCGGTAAAGAAATGAATGGAATATATCATTCCAGTATTTTAAGTTTATTTGTGAATAAAAGAGGCAATACAAAAGGTTCAGCTTGGGGTCAGCTACCTGTTTCACTGCACTGTGATTTTCTGGATCGCTAGAAAATAAACCAAAACGACTATGAGCTGATTCAGCCTGACACATGACATATTCTTCTCACGGCAACATACGGTGCATTCTCCCGCCGCCGCTGCTGGAGTTTATGTAGCATTTTAAAGCCTCTGCATCCATCAGTAGGCTATGAATCTCAGGGTGAATCACTATCAATCCCACATCTTTTATTCATTCCACGTGATTCGGGTAGTTGAAAACAATAGAAGAAAAGCAATCATCACAATCAAAAAACGTATCTCTGCAAAGATCAATAGTCCAGGCAGGTGAGAGAGAGAAGAAAGACGTGCCTTTACACAAACCAACACACTTCTAAAGCAACCTTTGATAACATCTATACAGATTAAAGGCAGACAGAGCGGACAGAAAATCATCGTCTCTCCAGTCTGACTCCCTCTCATCACACCTGGACTCTCCTTCCTATCCTCCCCACTTACTGCCTTTCATCTTTCCTTCAGCGCTCTCATCCCAACACTCACAAATGGGACTGCTGATGCCACCCTCAGCGACAAAAACGAGAGCCTTTCTGCTCGGCCCCAAGGCTTTCTGGACCAGGTCGAAGCGGCCAGGAGAGGCTGAAACTATGACTAAAAAAATGTATCAATTTTTTCCTCTGATGGAAATGGGGCAGCTAAGTGCAGCGTGTGATCAGCTGCTGGATCTGAGTGGACTGAATGAAGGTGGAGAGGAGGAAGAAGCAGTTCGGGTGCCAGGGGTCGATCTGGGATGGGAGTGAAGTATACGGGGTAAGCCATTAGGGAGGAAGAGGGGAGAGAATGGGTGAGGTAAAAGGACTGAGACTGGAAGACGGATATGCAGGAGGTGAACAGGAAGTTGTGGCTTGTACACGGTTGCATTATAAATAACCCGTTTCCGTTATTTTAAAGTTCCTTTATTGGGAACATTTATATTTCCTTGTTTCTTAAATCGGGACTGCTTGTCATCTGAATACTGTGAAAGTATCAAAACTCTCAATTCATCACCAAATGCACAAAGCCCTTATTCAGAACCTGTGCCTGTAAATGAGTTGTCAGCGCTTCTGTAACTTTGTGATGTCACAACTACATATTATATTGGTAGAAAGTATCTCTGCCGTGTTGTTAAAGTCATTCCCTGGCTGGATTTACGGTGCAGAGAGGCAAAAGCACAAATGCAGAACATATGGCAACTCCGACCAATCACAGCAGACTGGGTGTTTCTTAAAGAGACAAGCGCTAAAATTGAGTGTTTCAGACTAAGGGAGAAAACAGGTAAAATTCAAGCAGATGGTACAAGAAAGAAAAAAAAAACAAAGCTTGAAAACATGTTCTAGTAGAAAACTATAATACACCCTAAAAGTAAGGAGAAAGGAATGGAAGAAAGGTCAAAAACAGACCTTTAAAAAGGCCAACTTCAGATAAGATGAAGACATTTCTCCCAAATTCTGGCAACTCAGAGGCTGAAACAAGATGTTTGTCTGTTTTATTTGAAAGATTACTCAATCGTATCACATCGAATCACTACCTGAACTCATGTCTTGCAAGATTATATAGATCCCACACCTGCAACACATCTTTCATCTCGAAGGACGTTTTGTATGATGTCAATCTTGCCAGCTGGCTCACATCAGAAGGACATCATTGGTCTGTACCTGCTACGCTGCGTTGCCCTCCCAGAGTGTGATCCATCACTGAGCTGACATGTTTATGACACCACTGGGGCCTTCGTCTTCGGACATCATAGCCGTAGGTTATAGCTCCTGGAGGGTCCTAAAACTCTTAGAACCTCCAGGGTGATGAATCAAAACCTAGTAGAATTTCCGAAGACTTAATGAGGTGTTCTGCCGCATAACATCCTAATCACCTGCTCAGTGGATTGCATGACATTCCTAATCCCCTTTGAGATAAATAAATAGCAAAGCCTACTTCAATGTTGCTCAGTAAATGGACCAGTGGGACTTCTGCATTTCGACATCTGAAAAACAAGCTTCCATTAAAGCAACAAGCTGAATTTTACTTTTACTCTTTTAGACTTTTAGATAAAGGAGAACAAATCTTCTCAACACAGGAGACAGCTTAAATAGAAGCACCACATAGAAACCATAAGCAATGAACGCCACACTCTTAACTACAGCAATGACACAATCAGCCATAAACCAACAACTCCATCCTTGACTGACACTGTCACTCGTCAACACAGCCCATGAGGGGAATCACAAATTGTAATAGGTCAAAACAATCCGCGCACCACAAACACTTCCTCTCCGGTCCAATTCTCACTTCTCTAGCCTATCTCCCCCCCCCCACGACAGTCAGCACACATTATAATCAATCTGAGCAATTGAACAGACAACAGTGAAGGGGGATTCACGGAAAAGAAACACCAGGGTTTGATGGTAAAAAGCAGTAGAGGAAAAAGGAAATAGCACCTTTGATTCACAAAATGGAGGCACAGCAGTGTGTTTTGTGCACCAACAATGACAAAGCTGCCTCTACAACGAAACAGCTGGGATATAATTATAGACTGCAATGCATAATGGGGAAAACAACAAACCAATTAGTCTTTTATACCTCATTCACACCAACGCAACTCCGGTTCAAGCTCCGTGCTACAGCTTTTCAGGTTCAGAACCGGTTCTTCGGTTTAGCTCCGGCTCTTTTCACACTGCCCAGAGTCCGACTGGTGCTGCGTCATCGTTTGCGTCATGAAGTAACCGTTTGCGTGCCTGCTTCATAAAGTCAAACCGCGCGGAAACCACTCACAGCTGACACCGACAACAACAACAATGGCCGATTGTGCTCCAGCTTCCTCTGTACCTCTTCTGAAGACCAGATTCCCAGTAGGTAGCTGGTCTCTTCAGTGGACCACTGCTGCTTGTTAAGTTTCTCCATCGTTGTGTACAAACTGGATAAACCGCCGGCTTTTTGTTGTTGTTCAGGAGTTGATCCTGCCTCTGCCCCTGCCCCCGCCCCTGCCCCCGCCTCGACGTAAGCTTGACGTATGTGGTGCTTTTGCTCTGGCCTGACCATTTTTTGGTGCTTGAAATTAACCGGATTCCGGAGCTAAGAGGCTGCTCCGCTGCGGTGTGAAGAGAGAAAACCCAGTGCTTTTCAAGCTCCAGCTCCGAACCGGCCCTGAAACACCGTTGGTGTGAATGAGGTATTAGAGAGTCTAGCTAAGCCAGGAATTTGATTACATTCCAATATTCAAAGGATAATTGATGATTCCAGCCTTTGATGTAAAAACATTTAAAACAATTTGAATCGTTAAATGATAAGACTATTATTATTCTTTTGAACAAATCCCATTAAATGAACAAAAAACAGCTCATCAACATATCATTTTAGTAAAAAGCCTTTCCTAAACTAACCGGGAACTGTCTTTTTTCACCAAAACAGTAGTAATTCACGCTTTTGTTGGGGACTATTTTCAGTTGCGGATCAATACACAATTGGGTCTCCGGTGACGCAGCAGAAACACTGCATGTAGGTTTTGGATTATAGATTAATCTGTGGATTAATGATTTGATCTGCAAATGGTGAAAACTGCTCATCACATGCGTATTCTAAAGCATAAGGTGAGATCATTAAATTGTGATTTATACAACTAATTTGTTGACAAGAAAATAACCTGGACTTTAAAGTTAAAAGCAGCTCTAAGTGAAGTAGCTGTTTGTTTGTGACACATTTACTTCAAGGGCTAGTTTTCAGTTGAGGTGTAAAGTAGCAACTAGAGTGGCTTTGAAACGCTTTCCTTTTCAGTAGTTGTCTAAACTTCCTGACACCAGGCCCGCCCTTGACACCTACTGAGGATTAAACAAAGTGTAATAAATGTTTGCAGATGTTCTTTGAGCGATGTTTTCTCATGAGCGAGTCAATACCCCGTGTGTCCTTCTCTGGTAATGTGCTTCTGCGACTGTTTTGTAACACAACAAGCCGTCTCGAGAACAGATCAGAGAAGCAGTTACAGCGCGTTTGACATCACATGATCAATAAAACAGAGACGCACACAGATTTCCCCCCCACTGATTTAACTGCACTATTGATAAAGTCTGGAGCAAGCCGCAGTCACCACAAGTGAACGTTAAAGCTGAAGTCCTGAGCTGCAGTTCCTCTTAGTGGCTCCAAAAAACACAGTTCCACTTCTTCTAATTTTATAAAGTCTTGTTCCGATGAAGAGGAGGTTACTGTAGGAGTGCACAATACTTTTAGTGGGTGTTTTATTTATTGCCATATTTACTTTTTTCTCCTTTTTGGTTTCACAAAGCTGGAAAAAACAATGAAGAAATCCTGCTTCAAAATCAAACAGATTCTGCATTCATGTTTTTCATTGATGACCTATTTCTACTCAACATCTTTTCAACTGCTGATATAACTTAATTGTTTAGTTGATGGCAAACAATAAACCTACAAGGGTTTTGATAGTGAATAAAGGTCTTTCGCTCAATACATTTAAAAAGTAATAATTCAAATAAAGGGTTCAAAGTTAAAAAACTGAATCAAAATTACCGTGAGTCGATCAAAAGTTCCGAAAGAAACAAGTGGATCTCGAGCGGAGATTGTATTTTGACATGACAAATGCCAATTTAAAGTTTTTTCGAATGTTCAATTTGCCAATTTTCTCTTAAAATTGAATATTTTGTTGGTTTTTACTAACATTATGATTAATTTCTAGTGACGAAAAGCTCCAAGAACCGTTGGGGGCATTTTTTACACTTTGTAGATAAAGTGGTTATTCAATGTGATGCATCCTTGGTTGTCAAGTCCACATGCGGGGCTTTTATCTATTTGTCCCTGGCCTGGGTTACAGTCGTTGGATATTACGTAATAAAAACAGGAAATAAATGTGTCTGTAGAGTGTATGTTTGTGTGTGTCCTTAGTGGGTTCGATCTTATACACGACAAACCGGAGAGGACCCCGCTGTCACTAATAAAGGTGTAAAGTCCCTCTGGCTTTAAACGCCTTGTGTTTTCCCAGCATCCCTTTCTGTTAGTCTGTCTATTAGCTCACAAAGGAGAGGGACTCGGTGGATGAAAGGAGGGAGCTGACGGAGGTAGAGAACGGTTCAATAATGTCTATGGAAGATTGACCTCTGACATTTTGGAAAGGGCAGTCTCCAAAGAAAGACAGCGTGTCTGTCAAACACATTCGTGCACACAAACCGACACAAATCAAGCCGTAAAACAATTTCAAATATCAAACAGCTAAAAGGAAAGGGAAGCTAAAGCAAGACGCATCGGTTGAGCTTGACTTATGGATCATTAAATTGACTTATACATTAGGGCTGTACCCGAATATCCGAATATTCCTTCGATGGAGTACTATTCAGGTTTCAATTTCGTTATTTGTTTTGTTTGTTTTTTTGCCGTTTTTTTTTTTTAATAGAATTTATTGAAATCTCCAATATCAACGTAAGAGCTTGTGCCTATTCGGGGGGTGCTAACACTTAACCATAAACTTTATCGTTTACTTTCTCCGTCTTTATATGTAGATATTACTTTTCTCCGTTAATCTTCCACGTTGTTTCCATAGCAACAACAACTTCCTGTGAACTGCGCTAACTCTCCTTCAAAATAAAAGTGTGTCCATAAATAGGAAGCCAAGCCAAATTACACTTAAGACATATACAACTGCAACGAAAGTAAAAAACACAATGAAATATCCTTTTTAATTTCAAAGACACAAATTGGGTTACATTAACAAATAACTATAAAACAACAATACTGTAGAATAACAAAATGAATGCCGTGAATAAACCGAAATACACGTGTTGAAGCGGTTCGCTGCTGATTACTACCGAATATCTGGAGCCCCGAAAAATGGTATCCGGGACAGCCCTATTATTTATTTATCCGGGACAGCCCNTATATATATATACACATATATATACACATATATATACATATATCATGTTGTGGTTTTTTCTCTCCAATGTATTGAATACTCTTTCATCTGTAAAATGTCAAAGAAATCGCTCAAGGTGACTTCTTCAAATGACTACTGTCTGAAACCCAAAAGATTGAATATGACAAGGAATGTGAATTTTTTTTAACTTTTGAATGAAGGACTTGTGGGATCTTCAGTTGTTGTAAAAAGAAGAAAGACTTCAGAAAAATGTATTAAATATCTAAAAAAAACAAGTGAAAAATGTGGGAAAAAGGCAAATGTTTGGCATGTCTTGCTTGACTAATGACTCAAATGATTCAGAGATAATGAAAATGTTATCAATGAATTTCCTGCCAAGCAACTAATCCACTGATTGACTCATCATTCAGCACCAGATTAGTTGAAACCACAGCTCGCCAAAAGAGCAATGATTTCCATTCCGCTTGTGATGGAAATGAATATCGATGGGATGGAAGTGAATGTCTAAATATGAAACTGCCTGTGGCTTTAAGGAGAAAAGGTGCCTATGGTTCCCTTGACAACAGTCCGTCATGGGAGCCGTGACCTTGACGGTTCGTAGCAGCAAAACAACATGCTAAGCACAAAGGGAAAACTGTCCTCCCACGACCTTGACGCCTCTTATTTATTTCGCTTCCTGAGCTTTTTCACCCTGGATAATCTGAACTCTTAACGGTATCTCAGGTCCTCCTGCTTCATCTCCTTGCTTAAATAATATGGCGTCTCTCCTCCTCCCTTTGGTAATTGTGATCAATGGCAGCGGCGGTTCTATCGCTGACAGAAAGAGTAAGAGTCCTACCCTCCTTCGTTATTAGCTCCTGCACCTCTCCTCCAAACTCATTATCATTCCATTACAGGGATTAGTCCGTGCCCGACACACAGCTGGGACAAACAAACACCGTGTTGGAAACCGAGCAACACACACCGTGAGACCCACTATCTATCAGGTGACTGACACGATATCGTGAATCCATACTGATTTCAGGCCAAAGCTAAATCAAATGGAAATTCAGAACAGCAAAAACCCCAAAATCAGGTGAATGTTTCAAATACTGAAGGCAACAGAGACTTGAGGTTTTAGCTGTTGGTACAAAAAAAGGTACAATATTTGAAACCGGTTATATGAGATAATCATGATGAATACAAAATCGAAAATATCCCACGTCTTAAAATAGCATGCATACACAGTTTTCTGCAGAAAAGCATGTATATCAGGGGTGCCCAATACATCGACCGGTCGATCGCATGGCATTGCCATTATTTTTTTTTCATCCATCCTTACTATGGCATTTGCCACTTGATTGACGTACGGGTAAGCCAGTCTGAGTTGTATTGTGCCATACGGGTTCATGCCGTTATGAGGGGGCCTCACCTCCTCATCTGAAGCGCAAATGCGGTTTTGCGCCACAGTTTATCCGCCGCTTAGTCCATTATCACCCCCCCCCCTCCCCGCGCTCACAACACAGATTGGGCAAGGGCGGCCCTGTAGGTAGATCTTTTGGGCTTGGTCATTTTAAAAGTAGCTCCCAAGCTGAAAAAGCTTGGGCACCCCTGATGTACATGATACTTAAACATGTGTGCCACTTTTATGTACTATATCATGCTAAATAAAAACATACAAAATGACTTTTAATGACAATTTGAGTAGAGGATCAGTCATTTTGGATAGCTCAAACTAAAGCTAAAAAATAGAAAAAAACGTTTTAGTTGGTGGAAAGCAGAGCTGTCACTCATGCTTTCCTTTATTCTGAAAGCCTTGCCAATGACGCAGAAGGAACAGTTAAACTAAAAGGACTGACAATGTCACATTTAACGTTAGCCTTTATTGACAGTAAAGAAAGGAAACATGGGGATTGAGAGCACAACAAAGGACTCTGGCCAGAATCCAATGTGGCTTAACCATCGGCTGCCAGGAAACTCTGACATTTACCATCTTATAAATGCAATATGGTCAAGTTTCCTAAATGTATTTATATTGTAAAGACAATGCGACCGGAAAATGCGACACTGACTCAGCCTTGCAACATGCTACAGCCTTAGATCTCACACACACACACACACACACACACACACACACACACACACACACACACACACACACACACACACACACACACACACACACACACACACACACACACTTAAAAAAAGGGTAAAAATAACCCAATGACTTGACTGAACAAGGTTTTTAAGTGTTCAAACCCAGAAAACAAGTTGATTCAATACTGACACTCACAATTTAATTTAGACTTTGATCTTAGAATGTGTGAGTGTGTGTGTGTGTGTGTGTGTGTGTGTGTGTGTGTGTGTGTGTGTGTGTG
>NW_011333544.1:13723-18660 GCF_000735185.1 Notothenia coriiceps
ATAGCCACCTTAGGGACATACACTGTGCAACACACATACGGTTATAATGAATACTGTTGGACAGCTTCTTTCAAACACACACACACACACACACACACACACACACACACACACACAAACACACACTAATGTTCAAACGGAGAAACGAAAGACAAATATGCTCATACAAATAAACTTGCGGATGGAAACGCTATTCAAAGACCGATACGGGCAAGAATGGAAGACCGAATCAACAATATCTGTTAGTGTTCCCCCTCACAGGCGGCAAAAATAAAAAGCACTTGGTTCCTCACTAACAAGAGTCTTAAAATAGCTCTCGGCTGAGTGGATACAGCCTGTAAAGATGTCAACAGTTTGGCAGAGAGGAAGCTGTTTATTCCTCCTCCTCTTGCTTTTAAATTGAGATGCAAACAGTAGAAGTGAAATGAAAACACATCTCTATGTGGATTCTTAAAAGAGAGGATGAGTGGCAATATTCAGGATACAGTGTTTTTGAAAATGGTTGATTTAAATACTTCTGCTAGCTTACATAGGAGAAAATGTAGAGGAATTTGACTACAGTGTTGGCTGAAGCAATAGTTGCTGCTGGATTCAATGAGTTGTTAAAAGCCCTAACAAGGCAGCTGCTAAGGATCATTTTCACAGTTTGTCAGTTATTTGTTATATTAAATATGAACTGCTTTATTCATTATATTAGAAAATATATTTTTGAAATGCCCTACATTTCAGAGCGAAAGACGGCCTATTCAAATGGTCTGTTTGGTCTGACTAAGTGTCAAATATATTGGGTTGTACAAAGCTGACATTTTGTACAATAACCCAATAACTTGTTGAGTGATGAAGGACACTTTTGCGCAATACCTATTTTCCTTCCCTATCCATCGTACCAACATTAAACAATGCAGCATAAGAGAATAAAAAAAGAGTAAAACTCCACATCATCATTGAGGCTCTTCAAGGTCACATTTACTCAAAATGTCCCAAAACCACGAGATGGAGTTTACCTGAGGGAGCCTTTATTGAAGCTTAACCCCCCCTCCCTCTCTCTCTATAGGGGCAGCAGCAGAGTGAGTCATAAAGCTCTGCAGTCTGCTCTGCTTCTCATCCATGACGCTCTGACAGCTGTGGCAGCCAATGGGCTTCTGGACGGGGCGGGGCTTACAGCAAGTCGGAGAGATAATAAGGCATCAATCATCGAGGAGAGAAATCACGTTATGTCCGGAAGATGGGGCAAAATTGAGAGCTAGAGCGGTGTGTAAGTGTACTGTAGGTATATGTGTGTGTATTAGCTATACATCCCCCCAGCCTCTTACACATGATTAGCATGCAGGTCACATCAGCAGCCAGACTCCAGTGAGGCTGATCTTCCTCCTTCCTCACACACAGTGGTGCAGCACAATAATGCTCTGGTAACATGAGAATGGAAAGGCAATACAGCAGAGTGTCTGGCAACAGTGTAAAGAGGATGTGTATATATTTTAGGTGCATCTTTGCCAGTGTATGCGGCTTTTAAAATGGGGAATTCCACTGAATTTACACATGGAATCCATTTACAGGAAGTGCATTTGTAAGATACTTGTTTAAAGCCTTTGTGGCTCCCGGAGGACATGTGTGGAGTCTAATAAATGACCTACTTGAGTCGCAGCTGGTACCAACAAATTGTATTTGATTTTGATTTTACAGGAGCTCTGTAGCCCGATTTGTATTCGCTTGCTACTCGCATCACACCATACCTTACTGTTTGGAAATTGAGGTGCATTATGGGTAAAATAGGGGTTATGTTTGGACAGGAAAAAGCAATGAAAAAAAAAAAAGATGATATCTGTATTTCTTCTGTACTGACTTGGAATATTTTCTTTTTTTTAAGCTGTCCTTCCTTAGTATGATAATATTATGCTAAATGGAAGGAAGTATCCTTAAAAAGTGCTTAGTTAAAGTAGTTGTTTATGTATGGAGTTCAACTTGATGTACTGGTTATGAGGGTTTAAATGTAGGGATGAGATCAAGACTTTAGCACCGTGACTAAGGTTTACTGTTAAGATTTTGTTTCTGTTAGGCCGTCGGCGATCTATGACGCCTACGAAGGTTGAGTGCTTTATTCTCAAAAGAGATTTAGTTTGGCACGGACTTATGACTAATATTAAAAAAGTGACATCCACAAAAGCGAGTATCAGCTGCGAGGGGGAGGAATCGCATTTAACATCGTCTGACTCACGGCGCGGGAGATGATGTGGTTTCCTTTGATGAATAATCTGGTTGCCAGAAGAGCCACAGCTGCACCTGTTTAGCAGTGTTTATATTTACTTAGTCATTTAAGAGATATGGCAAACAAAATCTGAGGTATCAAACACTCAATCTTACCGAATCTGTGGTGTTGGCCACAAACCAAATCTGCAAAATGTATCTCTTATCAAGCTCTTTTGGGGGTTTTACTTCATTCTTGACATTGGAAACTCATTTACTCACTTTTTTTTTTATCAGCAGATAGTTTGTTAAGACAGGTGACTCCCTGAAAAAGCAGCTATTTGGATCTTGTATCAAGATTTTCTTGAAGTCTTTTATTTATGCGTATACTAGTTTCTGGCAAAAAACCACTAATATCCGGCAGTTTTTTGGAGCCCTTAGGGTATTGATTAGAAGTTTGTAAAGTAATTCAGAGGCAAATGATTGAGCAGCTTCTGAACATTTTAAATGTCCACTGCTGTGTTGATAGAGGTATCCTGATTGATAAAGCCTGGCGCCACACACACACACACACACACACACACACACACACACACACACACACACACACACACACACACACACACACACACACACACACACACACACACACACACACACAGGAAGCTAATAGTCGTTTCGGCTGATCAATATGCATGAACGCCGTACTGTAAGCTCCGCCTGAGAACAGAGAAGAAGAAATAGGAGGAGGATCAGCAGCTCGGAGCAGCAGGACGCTAATCCAGCAGCTTTCATATACTGCGTATTGATCCATCTCATATGCCTGCAGCCAGTTTAGGGAGCCGTATTGATATTACAGATGGATCACATTGAAACGGCTGGATGCTATATTACACATAGGGATTTTTTTGAGTTGATCTATAAATAGTATTAGTAGATCGAAAACTGCACTTTGGTTTTAAAGACAGTTGGTTTCAGATTTGTAGCTATATATCAATTACAATGGCTTTTGTTCGAAGTATGAAAATAAGATTAGTATGTCTTTTATATGCATTACTTCCATGTAGTATAGAACGCAATGTGTATCATGTCAAGTTTTTAAGCCGATTTTTTGACATCAAATGTCACTTAAGTTGCTTCCTCACATCCTCATTGCAATGAAGCAAAACACGTACAGCAAAGAACAGCTCAATTAATTGAATGTAGTGAAAACCATCCTTAATTATTCACATATTTATCCCAGCTAACATTTAGAGTTAACTAGGGTTTTAATTGGGGTTAACTTTTTATTTACAGGCACTAATTATTTCCCTTTCTTCTGAATTGGCCCAGTGGTGCATCTTGCCTTGAGCAGCCTCATTAGTTTGAGTTTTTTTATAGATAGTTTGTAATCTTTTTCTCACATAATGGAGACTATTAGTCGCGAGCAAGAACATTATTTAGATACAGAAATATCTGGCTTTCATTCCAGATGCGTATTCAGTCCCATGTGAACAGGTACAAAAGCCTTCCCTGTCTTTTAGAAGCTGTTCGAGGACTAGAAGCGAACCACACCTCAAAAGCAGACAAAATAATAATCTCCTGCTTAAAATAAGCTTTTGGCATCCTGTTCCTCTGATGTTTTCTCGTTCTCTTTTCACATCTGCAAATAAAAGGCATGAGAATAATAGATCCCAAACACAAGGTGAGCATGAATAAATAATAATAATAAGAGCAGAGGGCGATGTTAAAACTACCTCTCATCAGCTAATGGCTCTGCGAGACGTTTCTCTTCCTAATCTTTCTGTCCACGTCTGCTTCTGTTGTTTCGGTTTGGGTACACAGGGGCTTTCATGGCAATCTCAGAGAAGTGCTTTGTAAGTTAGAAGCTATAATGAAATGATCTGCGGGACAGTGTGGCTACAGAGGCCCGGTGATAAAAAGAGACGTCTGTTTTTACTCCGGAATATTCTGTTCAGGAAGAGTAGACGTGAAATGAAGCCGAGCATCAACCCTGACAGTCTCTGTTCCTCCTCTGTTACATTTTCCTTCTCCACAGTGTGTGAGTTCGACAGCGAACTGAAGCTATTAATAATGTTCCTGGCCTGAGTCTGTGACTGTGTGTGTTTCGGTAAATGTCTAAAAAAGACCTATTATCAAATGTGTGTCACCTGCATCGGAGGATGGCAGGCTCTAACAACAGGGTCATAGTCACACTGACACAAGGCATCAGGACCCAATATGTGTCACTTTCTCTGTGTGTCATCTCTCCCAGTATCACAGGCTGTCCGCACACTAAAAGCAGCACCATCATCTCCTGCCCACCATCTTCTTTCATTCAAGGCTTTCTTTTTTCGCCACAGTTCTCCATCCCCTCCATCTCCGCAGAATTATTTGTGATTGCTCCTCCTTCCTTTCTTAATATCCAGTTCAATCTACATCTATGCTTACCACCAATCAGTCTCCAACATACGATTTGAATTGAGTTCGTGATTTTACAGTCCAGTCCGCCCTCTATGTGATCTTCACTTCTATCTGCACTTGATGCTTTCCGGTCCCTTTGCTTACGGCCTTTCAGGCGATATCTGTCATGAATATGTCTGACTTTTATTTTTGTAAGACCTTGATTATCAAATGTGTGAACAAGCTTGAAGCTGACCAAAACTGACCACAATCTGCTCCACACACACACACACACACACACACACACACACACACACACACACACACACACACACACACACACACACACACACACACACACACACACACAT
>NW_011333544.1:18697-20834 GCF_000735185.1 Notothenia coriiceps
ACACACTGTATGCATCCCTGCTGACTGAGACACATACAAATGCACTTATCTGTGTTTTTCCACACACACACACACACACACACACACACACACACACACACACACACACACTCTGTATCCTGGCTGTACCACGTCCACTCGTGATGCGATCATCTCCCACGCATGCATGTGTGTTTGCATTTATGAATAAGCACATCATTCTGCCAATGTGTGTGTGTGTATAAATGTGTCAGTCTGAGTGTGTGGGAGAAAAAGTCACCGAAATAGAGTGGGTGAGCGTACATTGGCATAAGTAGATTACAGGTAATATGTCATATAGTCGTGGTGTGTGTGTGTGTGTGTGTGTGTGCGCGCGCGCGCGCGCGCGTGCGCGTGTGTGTGTGTGTGTGTGTGTGTGTGTGTGTGTACACTATGTACTATATGCACCACAGAGCGAGCAGTAAGTGGCTTTCCCATACAGCTTTAAGGCAGTTTGCGTATGTGTCGCTCACTGTGTGTGTTTTCCTGCGTTGTGACTCATATTTAATCTGAAAGCAGAGCAGAAGTGATCCATAGGAGCAAATGTATGTGTGTGTGTGTGTGTGTGTGTGTGTGTGTGTGTGTGTGTGTGTGTGTGGACCTATTTCCACAGTGCTCATCAGGACCAAATCCCGGCAACGCTCTCCGCTGTGTGCTTCTGCCCACAGTGGGGGAGCTATTTGAGCCTACGACTGCATGTAGGTGGGTGGGCACTTCATTTTTTTTTATGTTGTTAGACTGAGCTATCTAGAATGAGTTTTGGTACGTGGGTGGCAGCTGCCTTTTTTTGGAAGGCATGAGAGTAAAGTGTGCAATGTGTTTCAGCGAGTTTGAGATGTTAGCGATTTACGGAATCCCCGGAGAAACTCGAAATTGGAAAAAGATGGAGGGGTAGTGGAGAAGAGAGGTAAACAACTTCGACAAAAAAAAGCTTTTGGACACTTCAGCGTTTCTGCGCTTAACAACAAGCGACAGAGAGGATACAAATTGGAAGAAGATAAGAAGTGAAAGCTCAAAACCAGATTTCCTGGAAGCAATGAAATAAAGATGGAGAGCACCAAACACAAGTTAGAGAAAGTGAAAATAAACATGTAATAGTGTGTGACTATAACAGACGTGAGGAGAAGTCACTCATGAAGCTGAATACATTAAATATGTGCATTTGTGTTTCCCAGATGCCAAGTGTTGCCATCTGCACAATAACGTGTAGACATGCTCTACATTTGCACCGGAAGGAATACAATTAAAACACAGGGCGCTCTGATCACATCCAATCTCCACTACTAACTCGGTGTACAGAAATACTCTTCTCGGTCTGTTACGTAACGCTTTGAACAAATGGCTCGCAGAAATACACAAGCAGAAAGTGTTTTTGTCAGCGATTGTGACAAATAGCAGCCCATGGCCTCGATTCAATCTGTGAAACAGAAGAGAGAGAACCGGGACGACACAGATCTTATGGTGCCTTCAAGAGGTGTTGTGTTTTCTGAGAAGATTGCGCACAAACATCACAATGTTCAATATTACAATACAGGACTATCTCAGAAAATTAGAATATTGTGATAAAGTTCTTTATTTTCTGTAATGCAATTAAAAAAACAAAAATGTCATACATTCTGGATTCATTACAAATCAACTGAAATATTGCAAGCCTTTTATTATTTTTAATATTGCTGATTATGGCATACAGCTTAAGAAAACTCAAAAATCCTATCTCAAAAAATTAGAATAGTTCCTCAGACCAAGTAAAAAAAAAAGATTTATAACAGCAAAACACAATCAAACATTTGAAAATGTCCATTAATGCACTCAGTACTTGGTTGGGAATCCTTTTGCACTGATTACTGCATCAATGCGGCGTGGCATAGAGGCAATCAGCCTGTGGCATTGCTGAGGTGTTATGGATGCCCAGGATGCTTCAATAGCGGCCTTTAGCTCATTAGCATTGTTGGGTCTGGTGTCTTTCAGCTTCTTCTTCACAATACCCCACATATTCTCTATGGGGTTCAGGTCAGGGGAATTTGCAGGCCAATCGAGGACAGTAATGCCATGGTCAGTACACCAGTTACTGGTGGTTTTGGCACTGTGGGCAGGTGCCAGATCATGCTGGAAAATGAAT
>NW_011333545.1:0-4720 GCF_000735185.1 Notothenia coriiceps
CCCCCCCCAAAAAAACTGTCCTTAAAAACAGATTATATAATATCAGACCGAGAAATTATAGCTATAATATAGAATATATTATATCGTCTAACATTTTATTATGTAAGGCACCACACGTGTTTGTATAAAATACAAAATAGCACATTATGATTCGCTACACATATGGTGAAATAGAGAATATACACTCATAACTCCTCCTCTATGAGCATTTAGAGAGTTGGGGTTTTACTTAAAGATGATGCACTGAGATCAATTTCACAAGCGGAGGAACGAGAAGTGGAAACATTTACACACACACACACACACACACACACACACACACACACACACACACACACACACACACACACACACACACACACACACACACACACACACACACACACACACACCTGTTTCTCCTCTGCAGACAGCCCCCCCTGCACTGCCACCAGCTGGTACTGTGTGTGCTTCAGGCTGCGGGGGGGCTTCCGGAGTTGTTTCAGGGCTGTGGGCACGGTGTCTCTGCTCAGTAGCCTCCTGGTGTCTGATGCTGGGGAGGCGGGGTCCAGGAGCAGCAGGCTCAGGCTGCCGTTCCTCCTCTGCTCCAGACCCACGATGGAGCGGCTGTGGCCTGCAGGGGGAGACAGGTCACAGCTGTGAGGGACGACCTCAGACCAGTGTCACAGAGAGGGGGGAGGGGCACAGTATTGTTTACATTTGATATAAAGCCTCTTCTGTGTCTGCAGCTTAGGCATCAGGTAGCATCACACAGGTTTACCCCAAGGATGTTTGTGTGAAGCAAGTGATTCGGAAGCATTTTGAGCAGATTATTTCCTAAGAATTCAGCATCCAAAATATTTTATTTTAGGAACTTTTGATAAAATGTTCACTGTATTATATATATGTTTAGTCAACCGTACAGTAAAGCGGTGCAGTGATGATGTATTTCTGTAGGCCGACCTGTTAGCATTGCAAGGGCTCCCTCCACAAAAGTTGACAACATGTTTATGATACTCAACACGTTTGGTTCAGAAGGAAAATCTCCAAATATTTACAGTCCACCATTCTGTGATTTTTAAATCTTAAATGCTATTGCAGAAGTAAAAAGCCAATGCCATAAACAAACTACATCACGGTCACATGGGTGCACAATGCACATCACCACGGTTAAGCTAAAGGCGGATAATGTTCAACATGGTGACGTTTGGAAGGGTCAAATGGTCGCAACCGCTGTTTTTAAAGACACATATAAGCTTCGGAAATTCACGAGTGGGGTATTATCAGACATATTTTATGTTGTACAATAAACGTGAAAAACATGCTTCTGACCACACACACATTAAAAGAAAAATCGACTTCGAGACGAGGGAACCAGAAGTGATGAAATATTATTAACATATACAGTGCATCCGGAAAGTATTCATACCCCTTTACTTTTTCCACATTTTGTTATGTTACAGCCATATTTCAAAATGGATTAAATTCATTAGTTTTCTCAACATTCGGGACACAATACCCCATAATGACAAAGTGAAAAAAGTTTTTTAATTATTTTTGCTAATGAATAAAAAATTAAAACACTCAAATATCACATAAGTATTCACACCCTTTGCTCCAGGGGTTCCCAAAGTGGGGGTCGCGAGATGATAAAAAAAATAAAATAAATCAATTATCAATTTTTTTTAATCCATTTTTTTGAGGACCACTTAACCAATTAAAAAAAAAACACTCACGGACCACCTAACTCGACAAATATTCAAAAACAATAGGCCTGCTTACCACTCCGACAGTACATAACAGCCTAATAATGACAGCTTAACCTTCTCTACATCGCCTCGTTCACACAATAAATCAACAATACAAATACAACTACAGATTATATAAGCATTTATTTCAAATGTGATTTAATATGCTCACAGGTTTTACACCTCTTATGAAATGTAGACTACATTTTTTACAGAGTTTATGTCCGAGCCAACAGACTCACAGATCGTTGGCTACTGAGAGATATGCAAAATACACCGCATTTAGTACGACACAAACCTCCGCTGTGGATTTTCTAAACGAAATACAGTAAAAGGTCGCAGGCCCAAGTTTAACTCTCTGAGGTCTAAGCCATTTTTTCATATGTTAGGCTCGCCTGGGCTTTTTTTGTAAAAATGCTATTGAAAGTTGTCCTGTTGAAAGGTGAACCTTCGCCCCAGTCTGAGGTCCAGAGCGCTCTGGAGCAGGTTTCCATCAAGGATCTCCCTGTACATTGCTGCATTCATCTTTCCCTTGATCCTGACTCCCAGTTCCTGCTGCTGAAAAACATCCCCACAGCATGATGCTGCCACCACTATGCTTCACTGTAGGGATGGTGTTGGCCAGGTGATGAGCGGTGCCTGGGTTCCTCCAGACATCATGCTTGGCATTCAGGCCAAAGAGATCCATTTTGGTTTCTTCAGACCAGACACATGGTCTGAGAGTCCTCTAGGTGCTCCATGGGGGCTTTCATGTGCCTTTGGCTTCCTTCTGGCTACTCTAACATAAAGGCCTGATTGGTGGAGTGCTGCACAGATGGTTGTCCTTCTAGAAGGTTCTCCCATCTCCACAGAGGAACACTGGAGCTCTGTCAGAGTGACCATCGGGTTCTTGGTCACCTCTCTGACTAAGACACTTCTCCCCCATTGTTTGGTTTGGGCAGCAAGCTCTAGGAAGAGCCCTGGTGGTTTCAAACATCTTCCATTTGCAAATAATGGAGACTACTGTGCTCGTTGGGACGTTCAATGCTGCAGACATTTTTCTGTACCCTTCCCCAGATCTTTGCCTTGATACAATCCTGTCTCTGAGGTCCACAGGCAATTCCTTGGACCTCATGACTTGGTTTGTGCTCTGATGTGCACTGTCAACTTTGGGACCTTATATAGACAGCTGTGTTCATTTCCAAGTCATGTCCAATCTATTTAATTGCCACAGATGGACTCCAGTCAAGTTATAGAAACATCTCAAGGATGATCAGTGGAAACGGGATGCGCCTGAGCTCAATTCTCAGTGTCAAAGCAAAGGGTGTGAATACTGATATTTCATTTTATTATTTTTAACACATTTGCGAAAAATTCTTTAAAAACGTTTTCGTTTTATCATTATGGGATATTGTGTGAGGGACATTGAGAACAAAAATGAATTTAATCCATTTAGAAATAAGGCTGTAACATAACAAATTGTGAAAAAGGTTAAGGAGTATGAATACTTTCTGGATGCACTGTATAATATAACTAATATCAACTCATTCCTGCACCACTCTATATTTTCGTAATATTGAAAGAAGTATTTGATCAGAAATATTGTGATTTTATTTTCTCCACATCGACAAACCTTATTTATTAGGCTTCTGTTTGACACATTCAGTGATCTCTTTCCCTGAATATATGGTGGTGATGGCAGGTGTTTCTGTGTACCTTGGTGCTGCAGGTAGAGTGGGGGCATGGAGGTTTGGATGAGTCGGGGGGGCAGTCTGCCGCTCCTGCTGGACTGGAAATACTGCTTCACCCAGTCAAACAGCTGGGGGTGACTGTTATCAGGGCCTGTGGGCTGGTGGAAGTCGATGATGCGGGCACTGAAAACACAAACAGCACAAAGTCTTACTGAGTGTGACATTTAGTATGACTGTCCAGCTTAATGAAGATTCTAAGAAAAAGGCTTTGTGTCTGCTTTTCTTGAATTTCACCAATATTCCAGTCACTTGTACCCCTAGATGTATGCATCGTACGCACCAATACAAATTCCTTGTATGTGTTAACCTACATGGTAATAAAGCTGGTACATAGGTGACAGGTGTGGCTACATCATTGTTAGGCTTACAAGCTAAAAGCATTGACAAATAGAGCTGCACTCCAAATAGGGTTTGTTTCCCTAATTTTGACTCATAATTCTGTGTGACCGGCGGAGCCACACATAGTCTAGTATTCAACATACTTATTAGCATTCGCACTATAGTTCTTCAAATCTTTAATCATCTTCTTATTATTTCAACCAACATTTTGCCCCTCGAATAACTTCAGCCTACTTTCAGCTACAGAAACCATTTAAATATCAAAAATATTCAGCCTTTTCAGCACATGATGGGAAACTTTCAACTTTTTCAAAATATTTTATACTTTTTGAAATATTGAGTTTTTTTAAACTCTTTTTTTTAAGATGTAACTCAATGGGAGGAAACTTCAAATCGATAGTTACGGCTGTAACTACGGTTCTATGAGTCCCGGATGACCACCAGAGGCGGCGCTTTAAGCATTGGATATGTCCATCGCGCGCATGCGCAGCTCGAGTACCAATAACAACAAAGTCACCTGTGACCCACGTGACACCGGCTATATCAGCCGGTGTCGTCAGAGGGTCTGTTCCTTTTCATCTTCTCGCTGCGCGAGAGTACCATGGCTACATTTTTGTAGCTTACAGAGTTCGTTCGGTTGGAACATTTGTCAATGATTCTCTGCAAACAGCTGGCTGTGTGTAGCTTCGCGACTCATCCAGTCGGAGCCTCGGGCTTACCCGTCCTCCAGGAGCTGTGGCTGGCTGCGCAGAGACTTCGTTCGGACAGGTTGGTGTCGGCTTGGTTGGTGATGGCAGTGTTTCCGCTCCCTCTCCCAGCCTAGTTGTCCTGATTACTGTCTGTTTGCTTTTGAACTTTTTTGGTGACGGAGGTGTTTCCGCTCCCTCTCCCAGGAGTTGCCCTTGCTGTGCTTTGTGCTTTTTC
>NW_011333546.1:0-1669 GCF_000735185.1 Notothenia coriiceps
TTTTTTGTGCAATCTGATTTTGTGCAAAAACTAATAATGCAAAAAAGTCAATTTTGCTGCTAATCTTTGACATATCCAAGACTGTTATAAAAAAAAAAGAGCCAGTCACCAGATATGCATTTTTTGGAAAATAACTAATCTTCTCTGTTTTCATCATGAAAAAAAACAGCGGTTTCATGTTTTCAAAATGGCATTTAAAGGGTTAAAATCCTGAAAATGATTACATTTTTGGTATTTTCTATTAGGGCGGAAGTTGCTTTAAAGATTGAACCCAAAAAAGTTGTGAAAAAAACCTTTTAATATAATGTTTTTATCAAAGTATTTTGCAGTGGACATTTTTGTCTCGAATGACTAATTTACAGTACAACAATACAGCTAGCTAGTAATATAAAATAGGCTAACTGCTCATTTCACAGAGTCAGATGCTAATGTTAGCTTTTAGCTGATTAACTTTACCTTGTACACCATTTTTAGTAGTTGTTGGACAGCATAACGCCACATGTTATGGTATAACGTACATTATAATTGTTTAACTTGATGCGTCTAAGTAAATCTATTCAGCAGCACTAGAGCTAGCCAGCATTTTAATGATGGCTAATTGCAAAATTTGTATAGTCAGATGCTAGCGATAGCTTTCATCTAATTAACATTACAGTGTACAACACTTTGAGTGGCAGTATTATTATTTGGTGGATCTGTGCAACAGCTACTTTATTGGCAGCAGGTGTCCTAAAAGCTTTAACTGTTAACATTAGGTGTTCAGTTTTAAGCTGCATGTCCCCGACGTATATATAACTAGTGTTGGGCAAGTTCCTTCCAAAATGTAATACTTATTACTGTCTTTTTTAAGTAATAAGTTACATTACAATATTACTGTCTCTGAAATGTAATGAGTTACACTACTTTTATATTACTTTTGAGTTACTTTCACCAAAATAACCGCAAAATAATGGCTAGGTATTTTAAATGCTAAAATGTAGTTTAGTGAAGCAACTGTGTAGGCCCTTAGGGCTACCAACAACATTTAGTACAAGCCTTAGTTGAATATTCGATTCTGATTGTAAATGTGACACGTTGTTAATACATTAGTACAGACCTCTGTCAGGGACTGTAAAGACCGTTGTTAAGGAGGATCAAGAAAGAGAAAGGAAAAGAGGTTAAAAGACGGAGAGCTGGACGTAAGATAAATTTGGCCTTGAAATTTCACCAATATCTGTTACGGTTCTTCAACAAAACATTCACGTGTAAAGGCACGGACCAACAAGTCCTCCAACTCATACGACCAAATGGGCCGATTGTTCAGGCCCTTATTACGACCAAATATGTTGTTTGTTCAAGCGCTTAATACGTCCTATAATTACATTTTAAAGTTTTCGCCCTCTAGTGCTCCCGTTGAATGCAAACGTTACAGATGGTAGTTTATTCACAGATAACCCTCTCTGTAAAATCCTAAATTGTAGGACAGTTTGGCCATTAAAACGCTTTTTTATTCGATTTCTAGCGAGAAGTGCATATTGTACTTTTAGAATCCACATCCAGTCGATATGTAGGATCTATAGTTTGATAGATATTACGAAGATGATTTGAGGTATGCGGCAGCCTCCATGTAAAGTTACAGGTTGAAAAATGTAACATTTGTTATATTGGGCTATATAAATAAACATTGATT
>NW_011333547.1:0-1738 GCF_000735185.1 Notothenia coriiceps
AAAATGTCTTACAAAAACGACGCCAGATGTCACTGTAGTGTAGATTTCTGTATATTTTTTTGAAAATCTAGTGCATACATCATTTTCCTACACATTTATTCACTGGTGTGTCTAACCTGCAAGTTGCTCTTTAATATCCCTAGGGAAAGGCTGTGCTCCAGAATTGATAGGTATTCACTTATATGGCTCACCCTGTTTTCCTTGTACAAGTTTTAATAAACTTCAAGTAAAGCTCCAGCTGGTTTCCACTCTGCTCACTAAGGGTTATCTTCCGCAAGGGCTGAAAGGTTCTACTTTTTATCTCATCTCATGAAGAACTGAGGATTGGGGTCAACTTGGTTTCATGGGGATTACTGCATGCATTCTTTTTTCTTTTTTTAAAGTCAGGAGGAAGTTGAGTTTTCAAACTAGAAGAACACCACACGTTTTAAAGAAATGAATCTGAGGTGAATAGTTTAAGGGCAAAAAATAAAAAAGAGGATGGGCGTGCATCTGTACTTACACCAGTGGTAACTTTTGCCAGTCAGTTGAATACCGAGTGATTCTGGTGTCTTGATCACCTGGGAAAAATCACATGTTTAAACATTTCGATGGAAAATGAGTACAAGTGAACTCTAAACCTTTATCGTAAATAAATGAACAAATAGGTTAGCATTCCCAAGGCACGATAATCTGTAAATACAGTAAAAGAAAATATACATTACCTTCATCTCCCCTCTGCCCTCTTCTTTCTCCACCTCCATGGCCAGTGATACGAGAAGCTGATAGTCGTCATTAATATCTGCCAGAATAACCTCAACCTGCTCAGGATGAGTTTCCATCTACACAAAACAAAAGTTTTACTTAGCATTTTCTATACAGCCTTTGGATGTAGTATTCATGCTCTTGTTCATTTCAATCATTGTTCCACAACAAACATACCAAGTAGTTGATGAGATGGGAAGTTCTGGTTAGGTGATCAATTATGTCATTCTCGTTGGCTCTGATGCGGCAGCAGTGACATAAGAAACAGTATGTGCGGCCATCTTCACCTCTGCATTCAACAACGCGGAGAAGACCTGTGGCAAACACATGGAAGCAGCTTCTGTTAAAGCAGGAGTTTGACATTTTGGAAATGTAACTGATTTGCTTTCTTGCAACAAGATAGATAACATCATTACCTATCTCAGGACTTATTAGTAGTAATAGAGGTGAAGTCCCGCCCATCTACCGATGGGACCTTATTTCGGAAAAATTATGTATTGAAGTCAATGGGGAGAGAAACATTATCTTTCGATCCCGTTTGAATTGTGCCACGAATTACACATATGATGTTTGTCAATCTTAAAAAATAAACAAATCCCGGAATCCCGGTCCCGCATGCTGTCTCTTACGGAACCGACTAACTCCCCTTTTGTGTGTGCACATTTCTCAACATTCCCAGACTTGTAATGATTTTCACTTCTTTTAATACTTTTCGCCTCATTCTGAAAGAAAGAAGTGAAATGTGCCAACGTGACAGCCGTCTTGGTGTGTGGTGCGGGACGGGAGATGTAGTTCATTGAGCGGTTTCACACAAAAAAAAGTGTTACTTCACAGTTTTACGACACTTTTTTTTTTTTTGTACTTGCAAAATTATCTTTTAAAAATTGACAAACATCATATATGTAATTCGTGGCACAATTCAAACGGGATCGAAAATAATCTTTCTCTCTCCATTGACTTCAATACACAATTTTTCCGAAATAAGGTCCCATGG
>NW_011333548.1:0-1319 GCF_000735185.1 Notothenia coriiceps
ACCCTGCACTAATGGAGTCTTTAAAATAAGCCTATAGATGAACGATGGATTTCTCTCTTTGTTCCCACAGCAGGAAGCTGTTTTTATTCAGGTATCTATAGGAACTCACAGCGGTCCTGTAGCAGAAGTAGCCTATAGTGATCTCTGGTAGCTCGTAGCTGTATGAAATGCACGGCGGTCACTACGTATACTCTCAGTAGAAGAAATGTAACCTTTTTAGAGCAACTTTTGTCTTGCAGCGCCTCACAGAATGAGCGTAATTATTCAATGCAACGTCACGTTTGTACCTCTTCTTCATCACACGGTTTGTTCACCTCACTTCCTGTTCATCATTTAGGTTTCAATCCCTCAATCTACTGGACTGTTTTTTTGACGATGTAGCCTTGACAATTTATTGTTATGATATGATAAACTATGCATTTATTCCAGTGTGGGTGTCGTCATTGTGCTGCTGTCACCAGAGGAGGCGGGGCCGGCCATGTCACGTCATTCTATTTATAAAGCACCATATCACAAATCACAGTCTTCCTCAGGGGGTTTAACAATCACACAGCGTGATGTCATTCTGCACCCAAATAGCAGACACATATTTCACTGGAAAGGCCGAACTGACGTCACTTTAGGTCATTTTCAGATTACAATTTTTTAACCTCCTACGTATCCTGTTAAACCAAGTATTTTCAATGTGTTGATATTGATTGTTTTGATAAACTTAAGAATGAATTGCTCCTTTTATGAATTGAGAATAATTCTTATTATTTAAATAAACATTCCAAAAAGCTCTAAGATCACCACAAAGCGCAAAGCAGGGCAATTTTGAGGGAAAATCTGACTTTAAATGACTTGCTAAATTACTTTTCACCACTGAGGGACATGCAGCCAAACATTCAAAAGCATAACAAAATAAATGAAAGCCCAAGATGGAAGATAGTGTGTAATGTAGGTCAAATATATACACATTAAAAAAAAGGCAGATGTTGACACTGCGGAGTACCCAGCAGGCCTGTACTACGAAGCTGGTTCAACCTAACCTGGATATGTTTGAGTTAGCCGGTTGGCCTAATCCAAAACATACGCGCTCTCGCTAAACGGTACTACGAAGCGGGCTATCAAGTGGATCGCTCAAGCCAGTCATGGATGTTTAAAGTTTAACTTCTTCATATTTGACTAATATTATAGTTTTCATTCAGGAAGTATGACGTTGCGCTGTCAGTACGCTTCTCCATGTTTGTGATTGGTCGAATGCTCCAGATACCACCCCTTTTATGTGAACGCGCACTTAACTAGATAGGACACGGCTGGCTTGAGCGAACGAGTTG
>NW_011333549.1:0-10701 GCF_000735185.1 Notothenia coriiceps
CCAGTGATTGACCTCAATCCCTCCTATTCTTCCAATATCCTGATGAAAAATAAAATCTCTCTGTTGCATAGGCCACTGTTTGATCAACGCGAATTGGGTGTGGGTCCTTGTACTCCGAGTCGGGCTAACGTCCACGCTAGCTTCCACGCTAGCTGCTATATGTTTTGCATTGAGGTGATACTTGAGGCTTGATGTGCTGCGGTGATATGCAAATTCCTTTTTGCATAATTTGCAAACAACCGTGCTCTTATCGATGCTTCCATCCGTCCGTTTTTTAAAACAAAATGTCCCATCCACGGGGCCAACCAAAGCGGTCTCATCAGCTTCTTCGTTCACGTTTGACTATTGTTCACTGTGGTTTGTTGTTGTTTGAAGTCATGAACGTTAGTTGGTGCTCCAGTATAATCGGTACCCCTGAAACTCATCCAGTGAGAAACGTTCCGCGGTGCAAAAATAAGTGCGATTAAAATGCGTTAATTTTTGTGTAATTAATTAATCTTCATTAACGCGTTAAAGTCCCGGCCCTAATAAAAACACAAACGTGCAAATGAAGAAACCTCTTCAACAACTTCACTTAACACGTGCAGCTTTTGGAAAACAATCACCAACTTGACGAAACATGTGCAACGTTTACTAAAAGCGCTTCATAAACTAAACGCTGAAAGAAGCCCGAAAACATTATGGGAACAGGGACACTAAAAAGTGATGCACGGCACGCGCTTGTTGACCTTCGGGGATATAACTGCCACTGTTGGCAGAGATAGTCTGTTTCATAATTGGAATTGATTTGTCAGTATTTCTGAAATGACTAGGTTCGCTACGTTAGCTAGCTAGCTAGCTTTCAGTAGATCTGCAATAATATCGGAAAGAATCTTTCAATCATATTGTTAAAATAAGCCAATAAAATGTACACTTTATGTACATGTCCAGTGACAGTTGGCCAACTTTATCAACCCCAAACATCAACAAGCGCTGCAGTTCCAAAACACAACTTACTCATGAACTGCAGGAGAACTGGTTTACAGTAAGTTTTTTTCTTTCTTACTCAGTAAGCGACAAGCCTTTAGCAGCAATTTGGGGTTAGGTATCTTGCCCGAGGATACTTTAACATGTTGACTATATATTGTGGTTAGAAAAGGTTGTCAAATAAACTGCTGTTCCACTGGAGCCACGTTTTATTGCGGTTTGAATAGAGAGTTAGGAAGTACTTTCACCCGCTGTTATAGTCCCTAATTAATGATATCCTCAATGATCCCCAATTTAAAAATGGAAGAGTCTTGGATAGTTGTATGATGTCTTTGAAATATTTCAATTCATGTCATTTCAGCAAATCAGAGCTGCAGTCAATTCGTACACTTTGATGTTCAAACTCGTCCCACAATTTGTCTTAATGGATTTATTATTAGATTTCTAGAAAATATGCACTCCATATTTCTCTCTTTCTCTCAGATTAAGATTCAAAAAGCTATATTGGCATTTCCATTATGCTAAAGCAATGTACCAAAAATTACAAATACAACCAGCATCCTTGCTTAAGCATATCATTTGGAAAATCTTGTGTTTTAATGCATTTAGAACAAAAAAAGCAGAATTACCGTGTGTTTTTCACAGGGAAAACATTGTACTTTTGAAAATGACCTCGAAAATCGAACTAAAAACATACATTTCAGCAACTTTCCTTAAACCTGCCCCCGCTTTCCAAAAAAAGAACAGCAGGAATAATTGATTATTGTGCAGTACAACTGATAATATATACATGGAAAAAAAAGAGGCTTGAGATGTGAGATCTTCCCCTGTCCCTCTTTCCTCTCCTGGTGGCTGTGGTTCATGTGTTGCAGTGGGCTCATCCATCAGGACTTTATTGGCATCGCAGCCTCCTTACTGCTGCTACTGGCAAGAAGCCTGCCTTCCTGCGATAAAGCTGAAGTTTCCTTTTGACACTGTGTGTGTGTGTGTGTGTGTGTGTGTGTGTGTGTGTGTGTGTGTGTGTGTGTGTGTGTGTGTGTGTGTGTGTGTGTGTGTGTGTGTGTGTGTGTGTGTGTGTGTGTGTGTGTGTGTGTGTGTGTGTGTGTGTGTGTGTACACAGACCTCTTCAGCCTGTTTGCCAGTGATCTGGGTGGATATGCTGCCAGGGAAGATATAGAAGCAGTCCTGCAGGTCCTGGATGGAGAAATCCCAACCTCCCTCAAGAAGTATTTCAGTGAGGTAGGCCAATATAGCAGCCTGTCCATCACCAAACGGATATGAATAATTATAGTGGAATAGAAGCAGTCGCAATATGTTTTATTTTAAAGTTATAAATCCAGACAAAATGAGAATTAATTCACAAAAACAAGTAGGAACACACTTGTGATGATTTTCCACAAATGTTTTGTCTCGGAACATTTACATTTTGTGAAATATATGTCCGTAATAAGGAGTTTTTTTTTCTGGGGCACAACACAGTTGTCTTGCTATAGTGAGAACTTTATTATTTATTTTTATTTTATTTTGTTATTTAGGCATGTGTTTGTTTTTGTATCTATTCATTGATATTTGTTTCTGTATTTAATTTATTTTATAAATGTTGTTAATACTTTCTCATTTTCCGTCATCTGTAGCCTTGTAAAAGTGTTTATCAGTGCACAAACATTACATTTTTGCCAATTCGAATGGTGTCTATAAAAGTAACCAAGTTTTCACTTGATTTATTATCTCAGAAATCCTTTTCCTGACAAGTTTATGCTCTTAATTTCTCAAACATCTGCCTTCTACTACAACTTCTAACAATAGATAGATACAAATCTCATACCTGGTCCCATCAACATTAAAAAGCCTGTTTCAAATGCAACAAGACATGAACACATATAGAAGGTTGCATATTGATACAGACTTTTGACAGATGCAGATCATCTTTTACTTTTGACACACCAACAGATGAATTGTGTGTGTTGTGTTGTGTTGTGGCAGGGTGACAAGGTGAGCTATGAGCGCTTCAGGATCTGGCTCCTGCAGAACAAGGAGGCCTTCACTTTATCCAGATGGCTCCTGTCCGGAGGAGTGTGTGTCACGCTCACAGACGACAGTGACACCCCCACGTTCTACCAGACCCTGGCCGGAGTCACACATTGTAAGTCCAAAAAACACTCTGAATCAGTGTGTTACTTTGCATCTCCATATAAGGCCAAGGGGATTTAGTGTCAAATGTACCTATGCTATTCCATATAAATACAAAATGGAAATTCAGAAAATGGACAGTCACTGATAAACGCTTGGCATACCTGTTATTAGGCTGTACGATTTGTTAAACAAGAACATATCGTCATTATTTTGACCGGTATGGCAGTTGTGCTATGATTTAAAATTAGGGCTGTCAAACGATTACAATTTTTAATCAGATTAATCACAGCTTAAAAATTAATTAATCATGATTAATCACCATTCGAACTATGTCCAAAATATGCCATTTATTTTATTTTATATTGTTGTGGGAATGGAAAGATAAATGAAAGAAGGCGGATATATCCATTTAACATACAGTATGTATGTTTATTATAACATTTTTCTGTGTGTCAAAATGAAAGACAGCCCACACACCTATCAATCATCAAACCGTGGGGTCTTAATTCATTACGTGTTGATTTCAACGGGGGAGTACTTCAGGAAAGTCGACGGGGGGACAGGGGGGGCTAGTGGAGTACTTATTGACCATAGAGCGTGACCGTTGTGATCAGCTGTTTTAGCGCAGTTCTCCAGTGAAGGGGGGGGAGTCTCCCTCCGCTGCCGGTCGGCGTAGTTTTGGCACAATTCCGTTGTACAGACCTACGTTAACAGCAGCCCTGTCTGTGCACACGGTGACCGACTGTCGTCCGGCGATCTAACCGCCTTCTGGAAAAGCTTCACAAGTACGTCGGTACGCAAATGCGCTTTGTGACACAAGTGACGGTACGCATTTCAGATTACGCACATAACCTGCGTACCAGTTATGTTCACCCATGTACTACAGCAAAAGTATTCTCCGTCGGGACTTCCTGCAAAAACACCACGCCGTTATCTTGATTCTGATTGGCCAGAAGACATTATCAAAGATGTTCTATTGAGAAGACGATCACTACGTGACAAAAGTTTTCAAAACCGTTTCTGGTCTTCGGTATTTCCAGACAAGTGGCTACTGAAATCAATCTTACTAACTGCTGTCTGTGCAATTCTCGGCGCGAGTTGGCGGACTTTATTTTGCTTACTTTAACATCATTTTTCATGGTGGGGCTAAGCCATTTCTTGGTATGGGTGTAGCCTACCCCAGCCATACCCTGGCGCTGCCACTGGTGGGATGTATGGGGCGGGCCATTCTACACATGCGTTAAATATTTTAACGCCGTTAACGCGATAATTTTGACAGCATTATTTAAAATATAAAAAGGATTGAATGATTTTATATCATAACTAGCATTAGCATTTCTGTACAAAACACATATTATTTGTCACATGTTTAGCCTCTAACAATTATTGTGCTTCATGTAATTTGAATACTGCACTAGTCCATATTGCGATTTTGATACAATTGTAAATATTGTACAGCCCTACCTGTAATTAATGTAAAAAATAATTATTGTGAACCTATCCTGTAATCGAAGTCAACAAAACCCAAACATTTTTGCAGTTCAAATTATTTGCAGTTGCTTTTAGTGAGTGATACATATCTGCAATAGTGTTGAGTCTTGTTTAGTGGCTTAAACAAAGTATGTACCATATGTATTAATAATTATAGACAGCAGTAGCTTGTGAAACTAAGAGCAGAATGGTGATGGCTCTGTTGTTATACTGGGGGAATTATTGCTGTGGAAATTGTTATGTTATTGAGTTATTCTGATCCCACACATTGAGATAGAGAGGTTTTAAACTTGGGAAAAAGAGAGCACTATTGTCAGATACTTGCTATTAGCAGATGTGAATGACCAAATAGGTATATTGGGAGATCAAAGGTAAGTCTTTGCATCTGTACTCTAGTTTTGTATTTTATATAAAAATAATTAGAATTAATTGAAAAAAATCAAACAATACCAAGCTCCAGAAATGATATGGTTTTAGGTTGCACATATCATTACCTTAAAAAATGTTTTCAGTTTTTCTAATAAGAAATTATATATTTGAATTTAGTCTTTCACAATCTTGGTATTTTTGTTCGATTTTGTATGAAAAAATGTGTAGTTTCAAAAGAAGTTCTATTCAGCAGGGTTATACATCAACATTTACGTCTTTGTGATACCATAACCTTTAAAGATGGTAAATGACGAAAAAATAAAATGTAGTTATACAGTTCTTTTAAGTTGCATACCGTGTAAATTTAGCCAGGCTTTATCTTGCCAATTAAGGGCAGAGGGCTGGAAAAAACCTGTCTTGTCCGGAGAACCTGGACGCCTTCTTTAATCTGCCTGCTCCTTCTTTATCCTCTTAACGTGTGTGTGTGTGTGTGTGTGTGTGTGTGTGTGTGTGTGTGTGTGTGTGTGTGTGTGTGTGTGTGTGTGTGTGTGTGTGTGTGTGTGTGTGTGTGTGTGTGTTGGGGAGAGAGTGCTGGGGAGAGAGTGACACACTCCTGGTTCTAGCAGAGTAACTCATGACAGAGCGTGGATCCTTTGCTAGCATGTCACAATATTATGAGTGTAAATGCGCTGGAGTACTGTAGCGGCCTTCAGGGCAGGATGTCGTAGTTTCTGTGAGCATTTGTCTCGGGGCAGTTTGCTATGGTTCACGCTGGCTGTGGCAGCACCTGTCTAAGGATGTTCCCTGGATAATGGTATGGTATCTCTGCTGTCACTCGGAGAGAGTCACACCTCTAGGTGGGTATCAGGCCGACACGGCACCTGTCATAGAGACAGATTAGAATCAGTAAATAGAGAGAATAATTAGTGTACAGTATTGTTGTATAATGTCGATAGCTTGTTACATTTGTTCATTGTCACTGCTGGAAGAACTTCTTTTGAGATCTGAGTCCAACAGCACTAGTTTTTAAATCTTTCAATTGAAATTCATCCCTACTCGTGAGTCATATTGCTGTTTTCAAGAAATCCATATTAGCAGTGTTAGTATAAACAAACACTCTGATGATATGCTGGTCTTATGTATCCTGAGGTTGGCCGTACTGCAAGATGTTGGGCTTATTTCCTACTACGCATTTAAGATCCTTCAACATTTGCCAGAGCAAACAGCTAAACTCCAATTTGAATTCTGCCATCATAACAAAGATTCTAAATCCCACAAAGAAAGACTCGGTATAACCTCGAGTGCTACACTGATGTTTGTAGAAGCAGGGAGCAACCCTGAGAGGGAGATGAGCAGGAGGCGATCCATATTCCGGGTAATGAGTTTTATGGATTAGCAGTCGGATGGTTGAACAGCTTTGAATGAATAATGTTAAGCATGACAAACACAAGAATGTATTTTCCTTCTTGCCAGTCCTAATTATTTATGTTTTAACAAAAGAAACAGACATGTTTTCTACATTTCACTTATGTTCAGAGCTAGATCGATGTGCTTTTTATAATCCTAACTTTGTTGTTTGGGACCACCATGCATTGTTTTATGATTATTACCTAGGAAGTGTTCTGTCCTGTTTTTGTTGAGTAAGTTTCACCTTTGAGAAAGGAAAGGTAGTCATGCCTTGCTTAGACCGTATAACGCTTAATTATTTATAAATCCCATGTATTTTCCTACATGCCAGCTCCATTTAGCCCCCTTTATGTTCCAAATCATTGATTTTGAACACGGTGCTTCCTTTTAGTCTGTTAAAGTTGAAATATCTTGGACAGGAAGCAGAATTGAACATGACAGTCAAAAGAGGATTGATCGCTTCTTTAGCAGCGAGCAATCCCCCCCTCCCCCCAACGAGATTGAAACACCTCTCTCTGGCAGTCTGTTCACCAACAGCCAATCACAGCTTACATCATCGCATTTGACTGGAACTGTGACCAATAGCTGCTAAAAACAAGCTTTGAAGAACGTTTTTATGGCCTGACTTGGAAGCCACAATCCAATTTCTACCAGGAAACGATTGCTATCTATGTGTCTGTGTTTTGACACCTGTCATATGTTTTGGATCCATGCCAAAGGCTAGCTTGCTAGCTGCCAAATCCTATTAGCTTAAGCTGTGGATAAGCATGTTGTAAGACAGAGGCTGGTTCATTGACCCTGGCAGAGCTTCATATGCTATATTGGTCTGATCTGTATCACTTTTTTGTAGTCGAGTCAAATTTCGTTAAACCCACTGACCATTACCTCATCCCAATTTAACTCTGCTCCTCTCTGTCACAACATGTGTTATGACCTTGTGTATCTTTTAACTGGGTTGTTTCCATAATGGCAGTATGAGACAATTATTTTACGCATCTATTACTTTATCTTTGGTTTCTTCGATTTGTGGTTTGGTTTTTTAAATAAGTGAATGAAGCTTATATCCTAGTGCTTCACACTGCTTGTTTGGTATGACCAACATTTTAAAACCTGATCTATATTAGCAAATATTCACATTCGAAAAGCTGCTACCAGATTATTTCAGCTAAAAAGTCAATTTAGATGCCTTAGATCTACGTGCAAATCCAATAAATCATGGTTCTGTAGCCCAAGTTTCTAGCTTGGTTAAGCAGTTTTCTCTACATCCTTTACCTATTTTAGGACAACACAAACATATTATATGATATTTTATCTTAAAAACACCAGATGTAGCCTTTTGTCAGCCGACTAATGTTAGGCTTCAAATAGTTTGACACAAATTGATTTATTAAAACAATAAGAGAAATGTAAAATACAGTCTTAGTTGGAAAGCATTTAGGTTATGATGTTGCTTAAGTTATTTACTTGCTTTTAGTAAAATTGTCTGATTTTAACGTTTCTGTTTAAAGTTGTTATAAACTGAAAATTGCGGTTTTGGTTGGACGAAAAAAAAATACTTCTTGTATCTACCTACTGTATCGTGCAATGTACAGCTTTCTACACTAACTATATTTGTTATTAACACAGTTTACAGAGCCTTCTCTCTCACTACAAAAACTCACTTTTTCCCCTAAATCATGAACCACACACCTTATGTTTTTATTTTTAGCACTGCAGTGTTGTATATATTTATTCCATGGACACGTGTGTTATATTCCTTTCCTTTACTGGTTACCTATTGTTTGTGTGTGTAAAACTATGCTGGTATGATAAAGATGTTGATATCCAATATAACCACCAACGAATGTTGTTCAATTGGTATGGGTAACACCAAAGAAGTTCAAACCTAAAGCTTAACACAGCTTTAAGCTAAGGTAATGAATACAGAAATGACACTTCCCATTGTTCTTCCTATACTAAACAACTATATCCCTATGAACAGTTTTGCCATGCTTGTATTTTTGACTTTGTCTCTTCTGTTTCCTATCGTGCAGTGGAGGAGTCAGACATTATAGACTTGGAGAAACGCTACTGGCTACTGAAAGCTCAGTCCAGAACCGGCCGCTTTGACTTGGAAACCTTTGTCCCACTGGTCTCTCCTCCTATCCATGCCTCACTGAGTGAAGGTAAGACAATATTCACCTATGTTTTTTGTAAGTCTCATAGGGGTGTCAAGTTCATACACGTACCTCTATACATTAGATCATCATGGAGCTATTCAGGTCTTTAAACTAATCCCTCAGCAGAGATTAAACTCTCTACACTTTCACTTTTTATTTGGATCCCTATTAGCATTAGCATTGGCTATTCTTCGTGGACTCTATACGGTCAAACACACATTTACTCACCATTGCCATGGTTACACAACTACTATAAACAAACAACTGATCTCATGTACAGTAATCAACAATCAAGGATGGAAGTGAAAGACAATAATCATAAATAATTATTAACAATCCATCAATTATTAGTAACACACTTCTACCGCAAATAAAAACTAGTTTATAACAAACTTATTCCTCGTCGGGAATAACCTTAAAGGGGCCCTATTATGCTAATGTTCAGGTTAATATTTGTATTTTGTGCCTCTACTGTGAAGTGTCTCCATGCTTTAATGTTCAAAAAGCTCTTTATTTCTCATACTGCCTGTGCTGCAGCACCTCTTTTCACCCTCTGTCTGAAACCAGAGCCCAGTCTGCTAGGATTGGTTAGCTGGCCGGCTCTGTTGTGATAATGTGTTGGAGCGCTAGCCAATAGAAGCGAGAGTGTCTCATAAGTCTTCACTATGTTACATAAGTTAACAAAAGAGAAAGATAAAACACTTACAGCATTCAAGTACATTAAACATGTCACAGTAGAGGCCCAAAACACAAATATGAGCTTGAAAATGTGTTAATAAGGCCTAGAAATAAAACATTTAATATTGCAAAAATGTAATCAAATTCTCTGCCATGGGTGATTTCTACTGTCACCCTTGTTAACATGTTGTTTCTTACACCATAACTCATAGATAATATTATACATACACACAGACAGATTTCAGTTATAATTTCTGAAATGAAGATATTGTTTTAACAAAAGTTAGAAGCGATCTCTAGTATTCTCTTGAACAATATGTAATGAATTCCAACTGACTATGGCTCTGTACATGTTTAGATCTTTTTCTGTATCTTCAAAGACCTGCTCTGTGTAAATACTCTTTGTGTTTTAATCTTGTTTTCCAGGCTTGTTTCACGCCTTTGATGAGAATCGGGACAATCACATCGACTTTAAAGAGATATCATGCGGACTCTCTGCGTGCTGCAGGGGGCCCGTAGCTGAAAGGCAGAAATGTAAGCCATCATAGAATTGCACTTCACATGACCTTACAGAGCTTTTTCATCAAAAGGAGTGCAAAATATTTCTTTTTTATTGCTGTTATCTGGAATTTTGAAGGTGTTTTTGAAGTGTGCATCAATAACAATCATTTTTGTGATTGGAGTTTCAATTGGTCAGAAATGGATATTAATTGTAATTTCTGTACTAAACAGCACAATATTTGCTTCCCGGCAGTACTGTGTTTAATAACTTTATTTGTATTCCACCACTCCATCCCTCTCTTTCACTACCAGTTTGCTTCAAAGTGTTTGATGTGGACCGTGATGGGGTTCTGTCTCGAGATGAACTTCATGAAATGGTGGTGGCCTTGCTGGAGGTCTGGAAGGACAATCGCACTGACACACTCCCTGTACGTATGCACACAAACACGTACACGTACACACACACACACACCAGGGTTCGTACGGGTGCTGTAAATCCTTGAAAATGCTTGAAATTCTACGAGGTGTTTTCAAGGTTTGAAAAGTGCTTGAATTTTGGGAATGGTGCTTGAATTTGGGAAAAAGTGCTTGAAATTGTAAATGCTTTACTTCGCTTTTTAGATTAAAAGAAAAATAAAGAAGTCGGAGCGAGCTTAATTGCTTCGCTTTTACATAAAACAGCTCCGCTCCGGCCTTCCCGCGCTATGCGCGTGACCTACAAGCATACTTGTCAACCCTCCCGATTTGCCCTCTCCCGGTTTCCTTCCGGGGTCATATTTCTCCCGATTTCTGACAAAATCAGATTTACTCAGGACTGTTTCCACTCGGACTTTAATACAGCTACACCATTGTTTGGTTTCCATGGTAACACGTCTCTTTAGTAGCGCGCGCAACTGAAAGTCTGAGAGGGTGAGGCAGATAGTCACAGAAAACAGAACAACAATCGACAACTACTCTACTCTCTGCTCACTCCTTTCCTGTAAAATACAGGTCCAGC
>NW_011333550.1:0-769 GCF_000735185.1 Notothenia coriiceps
GAGTCCCCTCTCGAGTTCCCTCTCCAGTCCCCTCTCAAGTCTCCTGTCGAGTTCCCTCTCGAGTTCCCTCTCAAGTCATCTCTCAAGTTCCCTCTCAAGTCCCCTCTTGAGTCCCATCTCAAGTCCTCTCTCAAGCCCTCTCTCAAGTCCCCTCTTGAGTCCCCTCTCAAGTCCTCTCTCAAGCCCTCTCTCGAGTCCCCTTTCGAGTCCCCTCTAGAGTTCCCTCTCCAGTCCCTACTCAAGTTCCTACTCAAGTCCCAACTCAAGTCCCTACTGAAGTGCCGTTGGAGGTTCCGCTGGGGGTCCTGCCAACTCCATGTCCTGTCCCGTTGGGGGTCCCGCCGACTGCTCCTCTGCCGGGGGTCCTGCCAACCCTGTGTCCTGTGCCGTTGGAGGCCCCGCCGATTACTCTTCAGCCGGAGGTCCTGCCAACCCTATGTCCCGTGCCATTGGAGGTCCTGCCGGTGGTCCTGCCAATCCTGTGTCCTGTCCCGTTGGGGGTCCCGCCGACTACTCTCCTGCCGGGGGTCCTGCCAACCCTATGTCCTGTCCCATTGGGGGTCCCGCCGACTACTCTCCTGCTGGGGGTCCTGCCAGCTCCATGTCCAGTCCCGTTGGAGGTCCCGCCGACGACTCTTCTGCCGGGGGTCCTGCCAACCCCTTGTCCTGTTCCGTTGGAGGCCCCGCCATCACCTGTCTCGCCGGGGGTCCTGCCAACTCCTGGTCCTCTTCCATGGGGGATCCTGCCGAAGCCTGTTCCACCGGCTCC
>NW_011333551.1:0-237 GCF_000735185.1 Notothenia coriiceps
TTATTTTTCTCTTCTTTCCAGTTGAGCGGTGTTACAATATTATGTAATGTTGTATGTGAACACTAGATGGTGTAAAGGGCAACGCATGAGGGGATCTCCCCGAGTAGTGGGTGATTTGGACTGAGGACAGCGATATTACTTACCCATGTAGCCGGTGCACACGTTGTTTTAAAAAAAAAAACATTAAAACATTTTTACTTGACTCCCACCTGAGGCTGAAGGAGTTCCACTGGGATG
>NW_011333552.1:0-2324 GCF_000735185.1 Notothenia coriiceps
TTGAATGACGCTGCGTCGTAGCGCAAGCTACTTATAGGGTGGGTGGATTCCCTGACGTAGACGTCAAGATCACCAGCCAATCAGGATTGGCGTAATGAGATTGATGCTTCTGTTTGCATACGCGTTGAGGCGCATCCCATAGTGGGACATCTCACTTCATGTTACTCTGAGAACTGGGGTTACGTAAGTAACCTATACTTTCTTAGTGTACTGGTCTTAAAATCTCATAGCATCAGCTTTTAATTTTCCTCTTGGATGTTCTTCTTGACCCTCAGAGAAGGAGAACATTTCGTGTCTTTCAGGCATGTCCTTTCCTAACAAAAATTACAGGAAACATAAAACATATTATTGCAGAACAAGTATGTTATTTATGAAAGCGGTGTCTTTGTGTGTTTAGGGGCTGTAGATATAATTATTTTGTAATTGTAATGTTTTTTTTTATTTCAACAGTGAGCTACAAAGACAATCAGATTATGAATGAACAGTATGAAGTTCATCAACATTGAAATATATGTTATCAAAATAATATTTAACTGTTATCAAAACGTAGTGCAACTGTAGAAGCTTGCTCTGTTGTCTCACTGAAAGAATAACTTTTACCACGTTTTTTACAGACAATATTGAGAGATAAATAGTAGCAGTTCTCACTGTGTTAAATATCTTTGCCTTCAATACATTAAATTAGAAAGCTGACAAAATCACATTGCTTGTTAACATCTAAATGTAACTTTTTGCATGGAAAAAACCCTCAACTTGACTGATGTGTAGGTGATCTAGTATTGTTTAATGGAATGTATATCAGTGTATTAAAGTCACTTAAAGTACTTCATTCATTTAAACCAATATCTTTCTTGATTCTTTGTACAGTATGAAAAATAGAGTCTTTATACCTGTGCTGAAGTTCACTGCTGTGAGGAGTCCAGTTATGTCTCTCACTCTCTGGTCCAGCCTGTCTGCATCACCTGGACACCTAAAACAAACAGATATATGTAAAGTACCATGTGTACAAACAATATAACTGATTCTCTTCTATTGAACATGTTGGATTGTGTATTGTCCGAGTCAGGGTCCTTTTTATTTTACTGTAACTTTGGAAGTTGTGTTACCAATGCTTGCTGTTTATTTGATACCAATTTGTTAATGCAATTCATAAAAACAACAAGGTTTGGGTTTGTTCTTCAGATGACTGTGATGTTAACGTGTAAGCTCAATAATGAACTCCAGCTCAACCAACCATATTGTAATATCTAAGTAATCATCTTGAAATATGACATTAATAATTGTAATATACACACATCTTATTGTGAGGTTGATTTCACATACACTACTTGGACATTAGCTTGTCTACATACTTGAGCATAGCCAATTTAAATTAACCTTAGCGATGCATAGTTCCTACCTACATAATAATCATCTCTCTAAGTTACAAGGATGACCTTATTTTATCAACCTCAAACAGAAGCCGTTTGTTGTACAGTATTATCCCACTTAACGCTTAACATTTGTCTATTTCGTTTTAACCTTTATAAATATAGTCTATGATTTTAACTTGGAGGCTACTATTAGCATCGTTAGCACCGATGTAGCTACCACTCGCTTACCCAAGCCTTAACATTAATTACGTAGCTGATTAAAATCATTAACACATAAATAAGTAATCGAATTTCACTTACCACAAAACCGCATTCATGCACCGTCTGTTTCAACCGCAGAGCGAGTCACAATAGTCCGATATATAAGCATGAAGAACAAACAAGGCCGGGGGCAAGTTGTGTTCCCTGGATGAGCTGAACAGGCAGAGTGCCTGTAGCTTCACGGAGCAGCTAGCAGAGAGACAAGAAGCTAACAGCAGCAGTCACATCACAGAGCCGTCACTCAATGTGACCAGGCCCTAAGTCAGGGTTCCCCAGACTACGGCCCGCGGGCCGCATACGGCCCGCCACGCCCCTTTGACCGGCCCTCCACCTCTCTGCACCTCACCATTTGAACTGGCCCAAAGAAGAAAAAAAAAAAAAAAAAAAAATTATAAAATATATTTTTTAATATTTTATTTTAGTTGTCCAACTTGTTTTGTGAAATAATAACATGACTCTCCAAACGAGGGCGGTAATCGCTGTTCATTCCGTCACCTGAGATTAGAACTCGAGGCCGTCAGTATGTAGTGGCCAGAGCGGCTCTGGTAGTGGCCATGAGCCAAACAGTGGAACTGTCAATCAGATCGCCAGCGCCTCTATCACGCTTTAAAAGCAACGTTATGTAACGTTCTGGTTGACATCTGTTACATTTGCATCTTGTTTTTTTAACACTAAAATATTTTTTTATTA
>NW_011333553.1:0-1386 GCF_000735185.1 Notothenia coriiceps
AGGCTGTACTTTATTACCCGGTGAGCTGCTGGAGCTTTGGTTTCCTCTGCGAGGACAACAGGAAGGAACAGAACAAAGAAGAATTTTAGGTACAGTATGTTTCAGAGCAATACACGTGCATTATAAGATAACGCTGTTCAAAACAACTATGCTTGATTAGGATTCCTACTGGATGTGTACATATATTTCCGACAAATTAACCTTACTAAAGTAGGGTCACGGTAAACTCCATTATATTAAAGAGTTTGTTAGAAGTAAGTGGTGCAGAAATGAGTCCTAAAACCTGAAAATGACTTTGACCCTTTCCTGTTCCCTTGTCTCTAAGTAAAACAAATTCTGAGTTTTGTGTTGTGTGGTTAGAAGGCAAAAATAAGGTCTGTGGTTAACGCAAGCTTATGAGATTTTTACGTTTTGTTTTACGAAATAACAAATGTGGGCAAATACTCCACTCATGTCCGAAGCTTCTATGTGCCATAACATTAACGGTTGCTAACAAGTGACTTCATGAAAATACTAAAGTCCACCTTTAGCTTAGCGGTGGTGACGCACAGCCATGGATTGTGATGTAGTTCGTTTATAGAATTTCATTAGCTTTTCATGTATGCTGATCGCACTTAGGCTTCGAGATCACAAAGTGGTGTAAATATATGGAGATTATTCTGCTGAACAAAACCTGTTAAAGAGCAACTTCCAGGTTAAAGACACCTGTGAATAAATGTGTAGGAAAATGATGAATACACTAGATTTTCAAAAAAATATACAGAAATATACACTACAGGCGTAGTTTTTGTAAGAAATGTTCAAAAGCCTCGGCACGTGACCTCCCGCGTGTGACGTAACATGGGGGAAACAAGGGGGAGAGCGGCTGGTGTAACGTATTAATAAACATGGATCCCAAGGCTAGTCAGGAGTGACAGCCACACACAAACAACACAGACAGGGGGAAACAAACAAACATAAAGGAGACGGCTGGAGCACTACAGCCACCACAGCGTTACCTAATGCAACTCCACACTACGTCTTACGGTGCCGTGTACCGGAGGGGAGAGAGAGAGAGAGCAAGAAAGGGGGGGGAGAGTGAAGTAATACGGTTTCCTGATAAAGCTGTGGAGAGTATGTGCTGCAGGGAGGTGGATGCACAACGCACCCAGGAACGAACGCTAGCTCCGGTCCTTTTCCCGTGAGGGAAACTGTGGACTCGATGTCCTGACAGGCTGGTATTTGTGCAACCTGCACAAACACAGTACTGCACCATGATTACAAATGGTGAAATACAATGTAAAACTACCGAAAAATACCAGCTCACTAAAACACAACCGCTCAACTCAACGCAACTACTAACTATACCCGCGGTCAGAGAGCGGAGATGTTTACCCTTTGTGATGT
>NW_011333554.1:0-3509 GCF_000735185.1 Notothenia coriiceps
AAAGTGCTTTGTTTTGAACGTTCATCAGTATTATAATCAAAAAGAGAAATATGAACATTAGTTTTTACTGAAATTATCAAATAAAGTCAACATTTCACTGAGCTGTGTGGGATTTGTTCAATATACACAGTGATAGGTGTTAAGGACTAACGTTTATAATAAATACATTTGTATTGATTTTAAGATATTTTCATACAATCATACGTATTGGGATCATTTGTATTAATGTGGACCGGAGGGAGAGGGTGACGAGCATAAATTTCACTTTCCTTTTTTATTTCAATTACAACTTTGGTCATGAAGAATATGTTTCTCTGTTGTCCACGTTCATAAAGCATAAAACAACAGCATCAGCGCACGGTGCAGAGTCTCTAGATGAGTTTACAGTAGTCCCTCGTTCTTATTAAACATCCATGTAGTCCGTTGTATAGAACACTGTAGTTTCCATAGTTTCACCACAGCAGCAGACGCACACAATGACGTCTGCTGGCGCATCATAAACACGTGAAAAGTGTGAAAGTGCATTCGGATTCTCGAAAGTACCGCAGTCTCTTCTCCTAAGTCCTTTTGAATTCTCCTATCCACTATCCCTTAACCCCGTGACGTTTCACTCAGAGGTCAAAGAATAGGAGATAGGGTTAGAACTTAGGAATTGATTTTTAAACTATCCGACCGCAACCCAGCTCTGTTTTTAACACTAACATGAGATCAATATCATCTTATGAACTCAGAAAAACACAGATTATTATATTTTCCAAAATCTTACATGTGTAATGTTTTATTGAATATTGTGAAAAAGTCTGGGAAAGTTCACAAAAAGGCCACTCAAAGTCAGGGTAACAGTAAAAAAGATAATGCATCTTGTGACAATACATAATAGAAAGGAGACCTCTAAGAACTAAATACCAGATTTGGTTTGTTGTAGGCTGGTCTTTATCTAGGAGGAGCAGCATACATGGTGTTAACCCACATGTAGAAGCCCACACAACCTGGGACTGCTATAAATACAAGCAAATGAGAGAGAGGCAGATTTTCAGAGAAGAGTACATTTGCATGCTGACCCACATTACCTCTGTGACAGTCGGAGGATATTTCCTCCCTCGGATGTTAGTGCACTCCTGCCCACAGAACACAGAGCCCAGGCATATGTTATGTAACTCTTTCAGAGAGCAAAGTGATCATCTTCCTACAGACAAACATGTTTTTCAGTCAACAAGTGAATCAAGTCGATCCTAATCTTTGGTGAGTTAAATCAGTAACTATCATCTGGAGTAATCTGTTTAAAAGCCATGTGGTGCATTTCGCTGCTGCCAGCTGTTCAACATATAATCAATCTCACAATGATTGTATCTTCTTACATTTACCATATAACTTCAGTCATGGAGCCTGAAATGGTTAAGAAGTTGTTCCACTGCAGGCGTCTCTGTGATGTGGATTTTTATGTGGCTCATCTCATTAGTGATGAAATACTTGTTGGGCTCATTGACCCTGTTGGTGTGTGCTCTATCTGTGAGTGCATCAGCCTTGTAATCGCTGCCGGGGAATGCAGAGAATGCCACAGATGAGAGGAGGTCGTGCTCAGAGTCTCAGCCTCATTATACGTGTCGGAAGGCTAAAGAAGCTGTTATTACAGAAGCATAAGAACATGTGAGCTGCTACATGCAAAACTACGGAGCCCCCTAGGGGGCATGGAGAAGAAAAAAAAATTGGTAGAATAATCTTTTTAAAATAAATATGCTTGCGAGATATCGCAAAACCTTTGCGAGATCTCGCAAAAACCTTTAATTTTGCTCAATGTATTTCCGGGTCAGTTCGGCAACACAGAAACCACAACAATGGATCGGTTCATCGATTTTTACTTTGAGCTTCGCCTAAAATATAAAGATATAACATCAGTGTTTGGCAGTGGCGTAACAAGGTTGTGATTGGCCCCAGTGCAAATATTGTTTTGGGCCCCCCCCCCCCCCATCGCCCCAAACATAAGCGCAGGCTGATGCGCTCACACACGCACGGACATACACAACCACTCAGAAGCGCCACATGTAGGCTATCAACAACAGCCTGCCCTGGCCTCAGACCACCACAGCCTGACAACGGCACAGCAAACTAAGAAGAGGATTAAACCTGTTTCCTTGATGTTTGTCTCTGGGGAATTGGCCGGTAGGCCTACATGGAACGGTAGCTATAACATAGCTTTTGATCTTGGCGTTGGGGGTCTCAATACCACCATAGTGTCCCCTATCGGTTGGGGCCCTTGGGGTAACTGTTGGACCACCACCGGGCACAGCCAAATCCAGCCTCTCCTCCTGGCTGGCGGGAGAAGAAGGTTGCACGGCCACGGATACAGCTTCACTTGTGGAGCTAGATGGCAATGATGGTGGTGAGGCGGGTGAGCTATCGATTTCGAGGATGATGTATGACAAAAAAAAAAGTCTAATTTCGTCAGTTTAGCTGTTACATCTCCTTGTTCTCTTTTGAGCGCCGCTCTTGTGCTTTGGTTTGCTGCACATTATAAATGCAAGCTATTACATTTTTTATAATGCTGCCGAACTTGCTGCTGCTAGCTAAAGGTTGATTAAATGGTTTGCTCGTCACTCAAGGTATCACATGACATGAAAGGGAGTAAGGTCATTGGACAGACAAATTACAAATTAATATAGGTTGCTTGGTTACTTGGAAGTCTGTGTGAACCGGTCAATGCCATTGGGGCCCCAAATATAAATAAATATATATTATATAAATATATATTGCATGGGCCCCTGGCTGGCTCTGGGCCCCAGTGCGTTGCACCGGCTGCACCGTCGATAGTTACGCCACTGATTTGAATGCAACATAACTTAAATCTTTTTGCTTGAAATGGTACAAATATTTGCGATAATTTTTTAGGGGAAGCAAATGCAATTGGTGGAGTGCGAACCTTGTTCCACGTGGTATGTAGCATTTCATTATTACGGTATTTTAAATTGCACTGCAATTACCAATAACTAATTAGTCAAAGCATTTGATTACCATTTTTGTAACATATATTGACATATTTTGAATTATTTTCATGGCTGATGTGAAAATATCTTTACAATGTATTACAGTGGGAAGCAGTGGCCCCTACAGTGGGTAGAAGAGGACAACACCACAACAGGACTGATCGTTGCGCGTGTTGTCAAAACCGTTGTGCTGCTCGACCCTATTTAATGTTTTTTTTGGTTATATGCCTCCCTTTGCTACTATTATTGTATATACCTACTGAATGTTACTTTGTAATAAAAAATAATGTTATTTAACTTCAAAACCTCAAAGCCTTTCGTTTTTATTGTAGAATTGTTTTTCCCCTTTGCATATTTGTATAATTTCTTCTTACAATAAAAATGTAATAATAATTTAAAACCACTTGATGGACATCAACAATATAATATAAGGAACATCTTCAAACAGTTGCAGAAAAAAAGAAGCAAAGACCATGTTTAAACTGCATGGGATGTAGGCTAATGGTTTCACTTGCCCTCAGAAAGGAA
>NW_011333555.1:0-1857 GCF_000735185.1 Notothenia coriiceps
CTATTTAAGCTGCCAGGTCTTCCTGCCTCTGCCTCGCTCTGCTGCTGCTGCCACTGCTGTGTTCACTTCCTATTGCTGCGATCATGTTCCTGCTGCTGCTCGTCTGCACCCTGCGAACCCTGGGAACACCCTGCGTTTACACTACTGATACCACTGACGTCCACACCTCATGCTTTACTCGCTTTGCACTTCATTCATTTGGTTAATTTGAATTGCTTGCTTAAATAAACATCTTTGATTAACCGTTGATGGTGTGTCTCCTCTTTGTTGTGGCCTCTTGAGCCAGGTCATAACCATAATGAATGAATGAATACAGTGGTGTGTTAATATCAATCAACCCATGTGACATGTAGCTCTTTCTCTCTGCTGTACATCATTAATAAGTGCAGTTTTCTCAGCCTCTTGTTGAACTCTGCTTGCTTTAATGGATCTTTCTAAATACTTCTCCATGAACCTGCCCTCCTGGTTTCAGCTGAGCAGATGCAACGTGTGCTGATCTTACATCAGCCTCACCCTGACAGACTAAAATTAGAAAACTGAAACAGGATCCGGCTCGCAGAGAAGCCACTTCCTCTCTGCAGAGACGCTGACCTCTGACCTTTAGTAAGACAAGATAAGAAGTACTTTATTGATCCCAATTTGGGAAATGTTTGCGTTGCAGCAGCATAAAAAGACATGGCATTGTACATAAAATAAATTAAAATACTAGAAATAAACAATCCAAAATGTAAACGTCTCAAATAGAAATAAAATAGCATTAAAAAAGTAAAAAATATACATGTGGAAATACAAATTGACAGTAACAAAATGTAAGCAGGATATTATTATGTGTGCAAGGAATGGATTATTAAATGTTAGATTGAATCTGGTGACACCTTCAGGTTAGACTTGAACATTGCACGATGAGGAAAAACCGAAAAGGAACTTCACTAGCGAGAGTTTCACAAAGTAATGGATTGGATCGGATGTTATATTGAGAATATTTCTACTACTTTAACTTGCTGTCGGACAAACCAAAGCCACCAGACTGACTGAAAAAAACTGTAGATTTGTACAGTATGGAGGTGGGAAAATAACTCAGGTATTGTACTTGAGTAAAAGTAGAAGTACTCAGATACTTGAATAAAAGTAGAAGTACTCAGATACTTGAATAAAAGTAGAAGTACTCAGATCTTGTACTTGAGTAAAAGTAGAAGTACTCAGATCTTGTACTTGAGTAAAAGTAGAAGTACTCAGATCTTGTTCTTGAGTAAAAGTAGAAGTACTCAGATCTTGTACTTGAGTAAAAGTAGAAGTACTCAGATCTTGTTCTTGAGTAAAAGTAGAAGTACTCAGACCTTTTACTTGAGTAAAAGTAGAAGTACTCAGATCTTGTACTTGAGTAAAAGTAGAAGTACTCAGATCTTGTACTTGAGTAAAAGTAGAAGTACTCAGATCTTGTACTTGAGTAAAAGTAGAAGTACTCAGATCTTGAGTAAAAGTAGAAGTACTCAGATCTTGTACTTGAGTAAAAGTAGAAGTACTCAGATCTTGTACTTGAGTAAAAGTAGAAGTACTCAGATCTTGTACTTGAGTAAAAGTAGAAGTACTCAGATCTTGAGTAAAAGTAGAAGTACTCAGATCTTGTACTTGAGTAAAAGTAGAAGTACTCAGATCTTGAGTAAAAGTAGAAGTACTCAGATCTTGTTCTTGAGTAAAAGTAGAAGTACTCAGACCTTGTACTTGGTACTCAGATCTTGTACTTGAGTAAAAGTAGAAGTACCAGAGTGTAGGAATGTACTGTGAAAGGCAAATGAGTAAAAGTAGAAGTACTCAGATCTTGAGTAAAAGTAGAAGTACTCAGATCTTGTACTTGAG
>NW_011333556.1:0-1792 GCF_000735185.1 Notothenia coriiceps
ATCAATGCACAAAAATGGATGAACATTCAGGGAAACGATATTGTCCAAAATGTAGATTTGAATCCCAGGTTTTTATGTGACCCATTGCAGAACAACAACGTTCGACATCTGTCTTCTCTGTGACAGCACTGAGACAAGATACTCAGTGAGTGAGTGAGTGAGTGAGTGAGTGGGTGAGGAGCAGGTTACATATCAAAATCCACCGGCTTTGCTATTCTGAAACAGCCAGCAAACGTGACATGTGGTGTCGCCATGAAGGTAATAGGCAATGAGCCAGGCGAGTGCTCACCAATAGCCCTGGTCAATGCCTGTGAACTGTGGGTGTCTATAAATGGACCTAAATAGGAGTTTAGTGGTGTGTAATCAGAAGGTAGTGGGGAGGAGGAGACGAAAAATTCAGCTGGTCTCTCGCCCTCATCTTTTAACTCTCTCCTATGTCTGTTATGTACAAACACACGCACACAAACTGACCTCAGGCCAACGGGTTCTGAAGCAGTGTCATTGTGCATTACATTTAGTCTGTATGTGGTTATTTTCAAATGTTTTTGTGTTGTGAATTGATACTGCCTAAGAAAAATACAGAGTGCATTATTGACAGTATGTGTTTCATTATAGGTCATAAATGCAAATAACTAAAGGATCCCTAAAAGTCCCCAATGACTTAGGGAGTAAGGCTTTTTCATTTGAAGAACATCTGGCCAATTTTAGGAAAAAGGCAAAGCTGATGATTTTAATGTGAGCGAATAGGTAAAACAGATGGTCTGTTATTATGAGAAGCTATTGTGACACAAGCTGGTGTTTAGCTGTAATTTCTGTGATTGCCACTAAACATGTGAGCAAAGAAACGTATTGGTAATTAAAGCCATTTGTGTTTTGGGCCATACTATACGATATTCAAATTTGTTCAAAGCTCTGTGGATAGCCATGACGGTCTGTTTGTGCGTTACAAACAGTTTCACAAGTTTAGTCCCAAATACATCATTAAGGTCCCCAGATGAACTATCTTATGGCGCTTTTCCACTGGAGTACGTAGCACGGTTTAGTGCGGCCGGGTTTGGCCCGGCCTGTTGTGTCTCGTCAAATGTGTTAGTTATGTTTATGTATTATGTCTGTCATTTTCATGTTTTTTCACGTCTGGTCATGTCTGTTTATTTAGGTCCTTCATCTCTAGTCAGTCTCTGTGTTTATTGTCATGTCTTGTTTTCCATTTCCTGTTTAATTCTGTACTTACCTCTTGTCTTTCATTTCAGGCCCTGTTTCTTCCTCCCGTTGTGTGTTTTTCCCGCCATCATCAGTGTCTGCCCCGCCCCTGATTGTTTCCACCTGTAAAGACTTACCCCTACATGTTCATTCCAGGAAGTTGGCACCAAGGTTCGTGGGTCCTTTCCCAGTTCAGAACATTATCAACCCTGTCGCGGTGCGTCTCCGACTCCCCAGGTCTCTCAAGGTCCACCCGACGTTCCACGTCAGCAAAATCAAGCCTGTTCAGGAGAGCGCCCTGGTTCCCGCCTCCAAGGCCCTTCCACCACCCCAGATCATCGACGGGGACCCGGTATACACGGTCAAGAAGCTACTAGTGGTCCGCAAACGGGGCCGAGGACATCAATACCTGGTCGAATGGGAGGGATACGGTCCTGAGGAGCGCTTATGGGTAGCTCCCGCACTTATCATTGATAAGACTCTGATCAGGGACTTCCACGATCGTCGTCTTGATCAGCCTAGGTCGTCAGGAGTGTTGAATTCTGTAGGCTTAAGTTTTTCTTAAGATCTCCTTTTGTTATTCTTAGTTTTT
>NW_011333557.1:0-636 GCF_000735185.1 Notothenia coriiceps
CGTCTCCTCTTTACTTTCCTTTGGTCTATTCTTCCTCTCCTTTCCCCTCAACTCGTCTCCTCTTTACTTTCCTTTTGTCTATTCTTCTTCTCCTTTCCTCTCAACTCGTCTCCTCTTTACTTTCCTTTTGTCTATTCTTCCTCTCCTTTCCCCTCAACTCGTCTCCTCTTTACTTTCCTTTTGTCTATTCTTCCTCTCCTCTCCCCTCCACTTGTCTCCTCTTTACTTTCCTTTTGTCTATTCTTCCTCTCCTTTCCCCTCAACTCGTCTCCTCTTTACTTTCCTTTTGTCTATTCTTCCTCCCCTCTCCCCTCCACTTGTCTCCTCTTTACTTTCCTTTTGTCCAACTTTCCTCTCCTTTCCCCTCCACTTGTCTCCTCTTTTTGGTGTCCTCTTATCTCCTCTCATCTCCTCTTTCTTTGTCTCCCCTTGTCTCGTCTAGTGTCTTTTCGTATCTTTTTTCTTCGATTGTGTCCTTTTTCTGTTTTACTTTTCTCCTCAAGTCTACTCTCCTCTTCTCTTATCCTCTTGTCTCCTTTACTCTTTTTTTATACATCTCCTTTCTCTTCTACCCTTGTCTCCTCTGTCCTCTCCACTTGTACCCTTTTGTCTTTTCTTTCCCTTGCAATAGTGCCA
>NW_011333558.1:0-2749 GCF_000735185.1 Notothenia coriiceps
GGGGGGAGCCCCGCCGGTCATTATCGGCCGATATCCACTTTTAATAGTTTGATCGGTGCTCTCTATCTGATCGATATGGACATAAATGTGAGTGAAGTTTTAGCAAGCTGCATGAGAAACTGACGGGCTGTCAGGAGAGAGAGGGATGGAGAGAGGAAAAGAGAGGATCCGTTTCTCCCGTGTTATTATTCAAAGTTAATTTACACTTTTGAATAATGTACTTCATCTACTGCAAGTAGTTTCTTTGAATGTAATTATTATTGTTGAATCATTTATTGAAAAATTAATCTGAATTTTTCAATCTGTTACGATTATAAACTGAAGCAATATAAAAATGACTCCCATTAACTGAGTTTTAAACATCAGCATATCCGGCCATAGTCCGGTAATTACCTGCTAACGGAAACTCTGCTACACAATTCTTATTATTATTATTTGAAACATGACCGGTAAGTTTCAAATTTGTCCGGTAAAATAAATTCTGTCCGGACATTTGACCGGCGAGAAAAAATCCTAGCAGAAACCCTGGTTGGGTTAGGAAATTGATGGTGTTTTATATTTTACAAATGTCTTTTTTTTTCAAAATGTGTTCTGTATTTACCCGGTATCTCTATATAATTCTTGCTGGAATAGTACAGGATGTTTGTTAAATGTTGTACAAGAGTGATTACTGCCAACATCTACTGTACAAAAATCCCCAAATTGTTCAACCTTATTTCAGTGTAGTATATGAGACTACAATTTCATAAATAATTAGATTAAATATGAGTTATTTTTTAATTATTATTAATTCGTTGTATTTTTTACGAATAAACCTACTTAATTGTAGTGCCTTTTATTCTCAAACCAATTCAAGAATTTTTGAATCTCAAAAGTTTTATTGGCAATAATTATCTTCTTTTTTTTTTTAACAGTTTTTAAAAATTATGTTCTATAGCAGAAAAAAAGGCTTTGATTTGCGTTTTTTCTTTCATAGATGATACATATCCAAGTTGGAAAAGAAAATGTGCACATTATTATTATTGTTATTATTATTATTATTATGCCATATTCAAACTTTAACTCCAAAAGATATGTGTCAAACGGCTGTGCAAAATATTAATGAAAAAATATCTCATGCAGAGCAGTATTTAAAAGCTTTTCTCTGTGACAAAGGTAAGTTATGTCTCCATAAATGATTTAAATTCATGCAAGTAGAACTAACAGAAAACCGTCTAAAGTACTTACGTAGCAACATATTTCTGAAATTCTTTAAAAACCAAATAGGGATGTTGAAAAATGTTAAATTAATCTGCAACCAACCCTGTTTTAAAGCTGTTGTGTGCATAGATCGTACTGGGATAAATTAAAAGACAAACAGAGGAACAAACCAACGGACCATGCATTGCAATAAAAAACGAAAAGTCAAAACATTATTCCCTAAATATATGGTCAAATAACTGAACTGGCTGAGATGTGTTTGATTTCTTCCACTCAACTTGAAACTCTGATTTAAAAGTTAAGATAGATGGTAGATTTAACGCGGTGTTTTTGCTGGGTTCCACTTACCTGAACATGCTGCCATCACACCTTCTTAACAACACTTGGTTCCCCCAATGGCTGTATTTTCACCTCTCAAACAGAATGAAATATTACATAAATACAATGTTAACAAATGAATTCTTCAACATCGGAGGGAGCTTGTCCTGTGTTCTGAATCAGATGGATGTAAGAATGCAGCATATGGGTCTCTCACCTCAAACCCTACTCTTACCAGTGTATCAGTGTGGGAACAGCTAGCGGAAAGTGAAAGCAGGGTGTGAAACTCCTAGAGCCAAAACTACTGCAATGTCACAGAGCCCAGAGAAATGTGGCAACCACAGATTATGGCATCAATCCATGTTATGCGGCCAAGTCGTGTGGGTGAGTGTGTGGCTCTTATTCTTTATCCGACCTTGAGGCATTAAAAATGAAAACATTTACTGCTTTAAAATTTCCAAGGAGTCAATCAATATTCTCATCTATAGCTTTCGCTCTCATATCTGTTAAGTAGCTACACTAAGAACACTCCCTACAGACAAAGACAAATTGACACACTTGTTTATATATATGTTTGCCTTTAAACATGGTAAAACGTGTTAGTTTTAAGTGTTTGGAACCCTCAAGTATATACTTATATTCTTTGAAATTAATTTTGAATCCCCTATGAATAAAACATTTGTTAATGTACTACTTATACCACACCATGAGATTTGACATTGATTTAAATGTGAAGGTCAACATTTAAAGGTCACCTATTATGCAAAATCAACTTTTTAATGTCTTTTATACATAAAGATGTGTCCCCTCCAGGGGCGGACTGGCCGGAAGTTTTCCCGGTGGGCCGGTGCTGTGCGTGGGCCAAAAAATAAATAATTTTTTTTTGCCTAAATCCTTCCGGCCCACATTTGTAAGTGTTCCGGCCACTCCCTGGAGGGGTGTGGGGCTTGGCTGTTTTGATAGGCTACCTATGTTCTATCTATCAGATAGTTTAGCTTTCACAGATCAGGCCCGTAGCAGCTGTCACTGCGCATTGAACGATCAGGAGTGAGTGACTGAGAGAACTAGCTGGCAGTTGCTTACAGATGGATAAACAAGCTCCAAAGCGTAAAGGCGTTTTTCTATAGTTTGTGTGTATACAGTATTGTAGCGAGCCCTGGGTAAATGTTGAAAGAAAAAGTAAATCTGTTTACAGTTCTGTTTCATATGGGTGTTGAGAGATGTATCAGAT
>NW_011333559.1:0-4215 GCF_000735185.1 Notothenia coriiceps
AGGAGTATCATTCGGGAGGGGAGAACCGATCCGATGAAACCCCCCGGGGTCTACACACTGGTGGTGGTGAATGGATAGCTGGGGTCGGTCTGAAGAGGAGGGGCTTAGCTTGACCCTGGATTCAGAGGGACAGGAGGTGAAAAGGGGTGGAGGAGGGTTGCGATTCACCTGGAATGAGAGCTGTCAGAGGGGAGAGCAGATTTAAAAGGTATAGCGGAGCGCCATGATAGGCTTGTGGGAATAGAGCGAAGTGATTGGTTAAACTGGGGAGTGACGCCCCCGATCACTTATTGAGAGGAGAGAGAGTAGTAACATGGAAATAGTGAATGAATGAGTAAAGAAGTTCTTCCTGGTTGAATTTACGCTGAGCTTTATATATTCAATCTCAGAACCCTGCAAAGTGGTTATAGGAGGGAGGTTCAAGGGTTAAGATTTAGCTTTCGATTTCCCAATTTTGGATGAATAAAGCATCTATTTATCTATCTACCTAGAAATGCATGAGCCTTGTTTTGCTAGCTTAGTCCTCACACAGGGTAAGTTGCACACTAATAAAGCAGTCTTGAAATGACGAAGAGCCTAATTTGGGCTAGATGCAGAGCAATATATCACTATCATAAAAGTAAAAGAATGATTTCGATTGAGACTATTGATATAAATTATAAATAATAATGGTTCTAAAACCGATCCCTGTGGCACAACCTTGGATACATTAAAAGAGCTAGAAGTTATACCTTTGTGTGTGGGATCGGCCTGATTTAGTATTTCCAACGATGACCATGACTAACATCACGTATGTTTTAATGCTAAATTACAGGTTGTTAATAGCGTCTAACCTTCAGTCAAGAAGAAAATCCCATGGTCTCTTTTACACCATCTTGCCTATTATTTTCTTTGTCATGCATTATAGCTTGTTGTTAAGTTTTTGAAAATGCTTTTCTTACCCCCTGTACGTTTGTGTGTTTGTGTGGAGTATGTCTGTGACAATGAGAACACAGGCTTGAGTTTTCACACTGGAGGTGCCAATTAGCTCTTGGAGACGGAAAGAGAGCATGAGATGGCTCAGCAGTAACGAACCGCTCCAGCAGAACCTCTTTGCCTTCTCACTTTGTTTCAAGCCATTTTATTTCCTCTTCTCCTCTCACAATTTTTTCTATCATCCTATTCCTTGCTCTATCTCTGCCAGCCCGTTGCTTATTTTCTGTCAATTTTTTTTATTGCCCACCTTTTCCCCTCTCTCTCCTTTTGCCTCTGCTCTTGCTTTGTCATTTTGGGTGGACCCCAGCTGTCTTATTATAGCACTCTGCTTCCAGCAGACTTCTTCTGTCTCTTTCTTCCTCTGTACTTCAACCCTCCTCCTCTGCCTCACCCTTTCTCCTCATTCAGCCTTACTGCCTTTCATGTTCTCTTCTTATTCTTCCGCGGCCTCCCTGTTTATTTCTTAGCAATTTTTAGCCTGTGTCTAAAAAGGTTTATTTTAATTTCGACAGGATCAGTACGGTTAACAAAGATACATTTTCTTGTTCAAGCAAGTTATGCTTCTGCTATACTCAATAACTCATTTATCTATTTTGAACTGAACTTATTTTTCTTAATTAAATCACGCACATGGAAGGTCATGAAAGGGGAATATTGCTGTCATCCACAATCTGTATTTTTGGTGAAATGCTCTTTGAGCAATGACTTTCCCTCCTGATTTATGCTGCATTCATTTTAAGGCATTCTTAGCCCTGTCACTTTATGGCTGGCTGAGCATCCTGTTAAGATTTCCACCTGGGCAACTGTCCATTAAATCAATCAAAGACCTTCAAATCTGACATATCTTGTCTTCCAGAACCGGTCCCAGAAAATGGGAGCAGTTGATTCAACAACGCTGACACATCGAGAATGGGGGCTCGGCTAGTGAAGGGCTCTTGTTGATTCTACAAGTAGGGAACTATTTGATGATATGTCACTTCGATCTTTGGTCATAACCTAAACATTTGAACAGTTTTTTTTAACCCTAACCAATATCATTCTTTAAACCCTGCCTATTTCAAGACTATGGAATGGAAGGCTTTTAAATGCCTGTCCAAACATGCATACTCCTTTCCACAATGTTATAATCGGGTACTTTTAGCACCATTTCCAAACAAACCATTAGAAATATACTTATTTTTTTCATCATTATGTTTTCTTTGTGCAAAGGAAGAAACAAAACCAAAAATGACACCAAGTCAAAAGGATCTGTCCTCAGAAAACAGACGGGGGGGTAACACTTGTTCACACATGCTGAAAAATTCAGGATAACAAACCAGGTTAGTGCTTTGCAAAAATAATTGTACATACAAACATTTAAGAGAAAGACCGGGTCAGGACTAGCTCCCAGGAGTAAGCCATGACCCAGGAGCAGGCCGGGATCCAGGATTAAACAGGCATATGTGAGTAGCCATTTAAAAAAAACATGTGTCAATAATCCCTCTTCAGACTGACCTCTATAAACATTTCATTTCATATTTTTGTAATTTTCTTGTCTTTATTATTCTTTAATAGGATCCAACACTGGCAGAAAGGCAAAGTAAAATGTGACCCAGGCCATGAACCATGTGAAGGCATTTATGAAGAAACTACAGAGTAAAAGGCAGAGACAATGCATGGTTAACATCAGATCTCTCTGATTTACTACACAAGCGCAATGTGGCATGGTCAAAAGCCAGGCTCTTCAGGCAGCTACAAAATTCATTTACTGTTAAAATCTGAAAAGCCAAAGCGGATAATCTCCTAACTGAAACTTCAGACAACCTAAATAATCCCCTTACATTTTGGAAAACTATGAAATCATTAGATGGAAAACATTTTATAGAGCTTCCACATTGTATTGTGAAGGAGTACTCTGTTCAAATCTCTGGCAGAAATGCTTGGTTGTTTTAATGAACATTGTATTGCCTCTGGTTCCCTGTTTACCTCGCAGAACATAGCTCAAGGAGCCCCTGATCACTCTGATTGTCGTATTGGGTGAACCGTTTAATTGTATTCCAGTAACAGTCTCAGAGGTGTATAAAGCCCTGAAAAGTTTGGAACCAAGAAAATCAGCAGGTCCTGACAACCTGGAGCCGTACTTTTTAAAGTTAGCAGCTGATTTTATCGGTTTGCCCTTGTCTTATCTTTTTAATCTGTCCTTGGAGACAAACAAAATTCCCCTTATTTGGAAATCTGCTTTTGTTCTCCCACTGTTAAAAGGGGGTGACCGCACACTCGTAAACAACTACAGACCCATCTCCAAATAATGGAAGTACTGCATCACTGGTAAATCTCCAACTGAAGGAGTTTTTATCAACAAATAATATTTTATCTGACTTTCAATCTGGTTTTAGGAAAAAACAGCACTACAACAGCTGCCTTAAAAGTAGTACATTATTTTATTAATTTCTTAGACAATAGAGAGCACTGCAAAGCACTTTTTATTGACTTGTCAAAGGCTTTTGATACAGTGGATCATGCCTTACGGCCCGTCCACACTACAGCTTCAAAAAAAGCTTGCCGGCGGGCGTGTCTGAAGCTCGACCAACAACCAATCACATGAATCTCCCGCCCCTGACACACAAGCAGCGGTTTGATTGGCTAGAGCTTGTACTGGCATATGATTTGATTGGCTGACGCTTCCACCGAAAGCTTCAGAAGCTTCCAAAGTTGAACATTGCTCAACTTTTGCAGCCTGAAACGCCAGGAAAGCTCCGCTCTGCTACCCACAATTCAGTTTGGCGAAAAGCGAGGCAACGTGACGTCACCCCATTCAAAGTGAATGGGCAGACGAATTGGAAACCGTTTTTGAAGCTGTCGAAGCTGTAGTGTGGACGGGCTGTCACTGTCACAAAGACTCCTTAGCATCGGTCTTTCAGATCAGGCTGTCTGTTGGTTCGAGAACTATTTATCATGCAGATCAGTGTGTACGGGCAGAAGGCTTAACTTCAACATCTCTTCAGGTATCCAATGGTGTGCCACAGGGATCTGTTTTAGGACCACTGTTATTTATTATTTATGTAAAAAGTCTTAATAACAATGTTTTATGCGGGCGGTGGTGGCGAAGTCCATAGGGACTTGGCTTGGAAACTGGGAGGTCACCAGTTCAAGTCCCGGAAAGACAAAGTGCTAACGAGGTGTCTCTGAGCAAGGCGGCGCTCCCTGCACTGCTCCCCGGGGCGCCGTCATAACTGGCAGCCCACTGCTCCTAACACTAGG
>NW_011333560.1:0-4398 GCF_000735185.1 Notothenia coriiceps
TAATCAAAAACACCGTCATGCATAAAGACTGACATGCAGAAAGAGCCTTGAACCATGTCAGTTGGAGTGATGACATCATCGTGTTCCATTACACAGGTGTTTGTATTTGAGCTAATGAGGCGTCCAGAGATCAAAGGTTTCTATTGTTCTGGATGAGAGATAAACCTCTTACATGTGAACGTTTTGTGGAAGAACCGTAACAGATATCTGTGAAGTGTCAAAACGTGAAGCATGTCAAGGAAGTTGAGCATCTGAAGTGTAATTTTTGTGTAGTTTCGGGTTAATAATGTGGCCTTTTTGGCAGTTTAACTAAAGGTGTGCGGCTGCTGCGAGGAAATATCAGCCTGAAATTACAATGGGCTTTAATGGAGACATGTTCAACGTTTTTGTCACTTCATGCCCTCAAGAGGCACTTTGTTTAATTATTTTTGCTTAATTATTTGTCATTTTTCAAGCTACGAGATGTTTTCCTACGTTTGTCATGATAAATTATGTCTCAGGAATGTAGGGTTTGGGAATTATGGCAGTTTAAAAAAATTATATGAATGCGAATTTCAAGCTGTCCTCCACTCTAGCTGTGACATCACACACTTACTCTACTGTAATTAATTAATGTTAAAATGTGAAGAAAACCTCTAAAACAAGGTCTAAACAATGTTTAATATCTCTAAAAGTAAGAATCAGATTTAAAAGTTGTTTTACACGAATAATGTCAGAAAGATGTGTAACATTTTAAAGTTGGAATGAGGTATCTGAGTGAAAGTATGAATGAACAGTTAGCAGTTGAATTGCATGAAGATTTGTTGAAGTCTGAAGATTTTCTCCATTGACTTCAATGTTAAAAATGGGATGTATTATGGGATGTATCTCTGGAATTATGAAAGTTATGAAAGAGAAAGGTAATAGCCATCGATTCCCGACCGAGCTGAACGTTTTGATGTTTGAACGGAGTTTCTGCGATGTTCAGTGCGGAATAATAATAAACTTTTTGTCCGTAGAAGAACAGTTAGTTGGAATGCTGTTACAGTAACAGCATTCCAACTAAATTAGCATAATGAAGTTTTTGAATTTGCGCTGTTTCCTCTCTTATTAACCTTCCATTAACCTTTACGTAAACAAAGGCAGCGTTGAGCATTATCCCGTATGATCACACACACCAAAAGGCCCAGCCTAAATGCATCAGACCAGCTGTGTAATAGCTCCTGGGTGATTAGGCCACTGATAGCTGCCGCCTCACTGAAGATGAAGACCTCGTAAAAAGCTGCTCAGGAGCGAGGAGGTTACAAAATAGCTAGAGCTTCCTTTGAGTCGGCATGTCCTTTCTAACACAGGTCATTTGACGGATACATTAGTGATTGGTAAATCAATACGAGAGGAAACACTGATGGTGACAATTTTGAAAGTTGTTTTTGAAAACTGAAGCCATGGGGCTTATTTCAACAAAAATGTATTCAGTGGAAGAGAAATCTCAGATGTATTAGAAAGCAATTCTGAAATATATTGTACATTTCTCTAAAGTTTCAAATAATAAGAAGGAATATGTGTTTTTTGTAATTGCTAATTTGGTGTGAAGGGCAAGGAAGGACAGCAGAAGCATGTCCAAAATGTATCGACATTTTTGGCTTTGACCTTGCTCAGAACATCTTACACCTAAACAAAAGACAAAAGACACAAAGAGAGACCTGTATGACCTCCAGGAAGTATTCATACCATTTAGAGTTCAAAAGAAGAATACGTGAATAACTTTTTATAAACTGATCTATTGAAGAGTTTTCAATAGATACAAAAAAGAAACCCAACTACATTCTTATTGCCATCTTAAAAAATTGATGATGTGTAATTCTGAATCACACAAGGCCGTACTGATCACAGCAATGATGCAAGTCCTTCCAATTAAATGACAAAGTGTATCGCTTCGATCTGTCAACACTAGGTTTAGATATCATTAGTAGTAGTTTATGGTCACAGTTCCCAACATGATACATTGTAGCTGTGGTTTTTCTGACAGTTGAAGACGTCTGTATCAGTCTGTGCTTAAGCTTGTTAGCTAATATCATGCCAAGGTGGAGGAAAAACATGAAATTGTACAGCAAAGGGAGGCAGCTCCTTAGCTAAAAACTTGGATCACCCTTGTCACAGAAGACGGCTCTAAAGGTTGTAACCCAGACATCTGAGCATAACTTAAGGATTTCAAAAAACATTACACCACAAAAGAGTACAAGTCCTGTATGTGTGCCCAGCATCACATATTTTGCTGTACCTTTTCTACAGCATTTTGATAATATCTTCCACGTTTACTCCAGACAGATGACAATCATAAATGGAGGCTATTGTGGGGTATTTATCCAAATAAGCAACAAATGCTATCATTTCTCCTGCAGTCTCAATGCAGGAGTGACAAATACGGCACAACTGTTGATCAAGAAAGAAAAACATTGCCAAGCTGTTTATAAAGAACACTAAATTAAGTCTGTACAACAAGAGAGAATACTGGTCCTTAATGATCCTTTTTCTTTTAAAGTAACACATTTCCTGGTCGATTTAACAGATGTGCACATATTCTAAGCTACTATTATGGCAATTATATGCAAATCCAACAGATTTGCATAGAAATACGTCTTTACTTGAATTGCATTTCTTGTCCTAGCACAGATGAATAACTCGTCTTGCAACAGCATAACCCTGCTGGCACTTAATTACTAAGTGCATGTACGACTGGTGTGGGTCATGTCTGTCATTAGGAGACCCTGTGAAGCTGCAGTGAAAGAAACGGTAAGACTAAAGGTTTCTCTTTGTTCTCAGAGTCTTTGATAGATCTGAACATTTATCAAAAAGATGTGTGCAAGGCTTCTACAATGGTACTCATTTACATAAAAAAGTAGGACCACTGGTTAGGATTCATTGCTAAGTATAAACTGTACTGACCTTCAGGGTTAATGTAAAATGAACAAAAGTTTAATTGGTCCTTTGACATGCCTCCTCGGGGTATTTTATAATCTACAATATTGCACACTATGAAAAAATACATTTAATACATGCAATGTGTGTATTGTAAAGATTATTTACATTTAGTAGCTTTTTATTGGGTAAGTCAAGATAAATCCAATGCATCTAGAAAGACTGTCATGATAAAAAATGCCTAACTTTATAAAACGCATTATGCTCAGTTTTTGTTGAAACTGTTTTAGAGGGGTGTTGATTCGACTGTTAATTTGAAGGATGCCGTATGTGGTGCTGTTGAATTGTATTGTCTGTTCTAACAAGTCGTAAAAAAAAGTTGTATCTACTGTTGACCAAATGAAATGCAACCAATTGTTTGTTTTCTATTGGGTTTGAGGACAGTGAAGCGTGTGTGTGTGTGTGTGTGTGTGTCTGTGATGTGTGTGTGTGTGTCCCAGAGGTCTCAGGTCTAATGGTTCAGCCTATTCCTCCAGTTCAGTCAGGCTCTCCTTGCGGTTGATTAACTTTGTGATCCATTAAGTGGCTTCATCCCTTCAGGGGAGAGAAAGTGCCCTCCACCCTACCCTCAGAGGATTAGGGGAATCCCTTAGACATCATCAAACGGACCCCAAGGTGAATAGTGCTGCTGACTTTCTATAAAATGTCCGAGAAGTGAGCAGCAGCTCTGCTGTCTCGATCACAATCAAAGGCTGGTCAGATATGTATGAAAGTGTGAGCACTGAAGTAAACAGAACATCCGAAGTCATCACAGGGAGGTGTTGCATTTACGTATACATATAGTACGTATATGTAAATGTCAGGTCATTATAAAAGGCACATACTTTGTGATGTGCATTTAACTTTAATGATGTTGTTTAGATTGAGTTTATAATCCAAATATTAATAACCTTCTATGAACAGGGTTGTGGAGTTTCTACAGGTGATACTCTTCTCCAACATTATATTACATCTTACATTTATAACTCCTGCCTACATTCAGCCATCATGTACAGCTGCACCTTTCAGCATCGTATAAAATATAGGAAACCTCGAGGGGGAAACACAGCTGCAGTTTATGACAAGAAGGTAATATTTCATCACTAAGCATCTACTGTATGCAGAATTCCTTAACATGTAAATGTTCAGCGTTGCATATAAACTACATTTAAGAATTCATTCTTAAATACATTTCATTTACTACTGCTCCATTTCACAACAGTATTCCCCTGAAACAATAACACAATCATTTATATCACAGATGTCTTTACCATCTCAGTAAAAAATTTTATTTAATCAACAGAATGATGCTTTAAACGAGCAATCAGCTGCATCTATCCATCCATCCATCCATCCATCTTCTCCCGTTTATCCGTGGTCGGGTCGCGGGGGTAGCAGTCCCAGCAGAGAGCCCCAAACGTTCCTTTCCCTGGCCACATTGTGCAAACATGAGTTAGACAG